>NW_017675609.1:5065-59604 GCF_001879085.1 Nicotiana attenuata | reverse complement strand
TATGATTTAGATATTGTTGGCAATCTGATTATTTTATAGTAGTAATATACTATGAAAGAATAAGGTGATTATTTATCTAGTATGTTAGAAAGCTTTTTCAAAAACTTCAGCTTATATAGTGCCGAAGTTTTTACAACTGAACTAAATAACTTCAGCATCCTCTGCTAAAGTTTTTGAAAAAGCTTTTATGACAAAACTAATGAATCCAGGACATGAAAACTTCAGCCTATATAGTGCTGAAGTTTTTACAGATGAACTAAATAACTTCAGCATCTTCTGCTGAAGTTTTTGAAAAAGCTTATCCAGGACAAAAAAACTTCAGCTTATTTAGTGCTGAATTTTTTACAAATGAACTAAATAACTTCAGCATTTTCTGCTGAAATTTTTGAAATTTTTTTATGACAAAACTAATGAATCCAGGACAAAAAAACTTCAGCTATTTTAGTGCTGAAGTTTTTACAAATGAACTAAATAACTTCAGCATCTTCTGCTGAAGTTTTTGAAAAAGTTTTATGACAAAACTAATAAATCCTGGACAAAAAAACCTCAACTATTTTAGTGCTGAAGTTTTTACAAATGAACTAAATTACTTCAACATCTTCTGCTGAAGTTTTTTAAAAAGTTTTATGACAAAACTAATGAATCCAGGACAAAAAACTTCAGCTATTTTAGTGCTGAAGTTTTTACAAATGAACTAAATAAATTCAGCATCTTATCCAGGACAAAAAAACTTCAGCGTATTGCCTTTGCTACTTCAGGCCCGTCTACTAGAATGCTGTAGTTTTGCGTGATTGCCTTTGCTACTTTAACCCCGGATGCTGAAGTTACGCGAAAAAGTGGGTACACTTGCAATTTTTTTTGCTAAGCGGGCACAAGTTAAAACGTGACCCAAAAAGCGGGTATAGACGCAAATCCCCCGTTTACAAATGCCTCTAATCGTAAATTACATTTAGTGGTGGCAATTTGAGCCCAAACCCATTTGATCCGTCCAAGTTTGAGTTGGTTATTGACACGTTTATTTATTGAACTCATTCTATCTTGACCCAACTCATTTCAGCTCATCTAAAGTTGGGCTAAAAATTAGCCCAATTTGATTCATGAGTAATGTTGCTAAAATATCTTTAAAATAATTTTTTTAATTTGATATATTATATATGACCATAACAAAAGAAAAAAGTCTTATTTGATAATTAAATATTCGGCACCTCTATGATTTCTAATATTAGAGACGGATCGGAGTACGAAATTGAAGTTTATAAATTAGGAATTTGACATCCAATTCATAGTTCATTTTAATTAATCGAGTTCGCAATTAAATATATAGGATATACGAAAAAGCTATTGGATTCGCGTGATCCTGTAAATTAATACTCTGCCCCTGTTCGATACAAATATATTACCTTTGTATACTTGAAGCAGTCACAATAAGGAAGAAAAAACCAATCTATATTTCCGTTTGTGTGAAATATTGCCATGTAAGATAGGTTGTTTATGTGTTACGTATTTTCAAAATACACAGGGTCTAACATACGATGACTAAAGGTATTGTTTATTCAGAAATTTGAATGCTAGTTGGTCTATAGGTTACACATTCGAACACTGAAATCAGCCACTAACGCTTGCATTAGGGTAAGTTGCCTACGTCATATTCACTGAGATGTGGCCCTTCTCCGAACCGTATGTAAACGCGAAATGCTATGAACATTGGGCCGCCTTTTTTATAAGTTAAAAAATGTTAATCTATAGCACTCGAGAACGTAACATCTAATTAGTTTAGAACATGTCCAAGTGAAGTGAAATGTACGAAGAGGATTCATATAATTGGCTTCAAGTCTTGAACTAACATGGAATTGATAATTAATTATTGTTGTGTTGCTGTCACGCAACCAAATTACACAGTACTATATTAACTGGTCCCCTTCTTCCTCTTGATGAACAAACAATATAATCGAGCATAATATTGCCATACCAAAGTTCTGCTTTTTTTATATACTTTCTTTTGTCTCTTTTGCTTTTACCTAAACTCAATACTCATGTTTTTGGGACTTTAAAATTGGAACCACTCCATGCATGCATTATTTCCCACTAACTAAACCGGAGAAATATTGTTAAAAATCAGTGGTCCTTAGTTTCTTTGGTTAATGCAAGCTTATCTTGTGCACATGGGAAAAAACTTCACCGCAGCGAATATAGAATTTTCACTAAAGGGTTCAAAAAAAAAAAAAAGTTACATTTTTTAAGATATTGTGACCGGTGGGAATTAAACCACCGATCTTACAAAAATTTTAAACCCCCTTAACCACTGAGCTGTACTTTTGGGTTGTTTTAAGGGGATTCAAAATAAAAAATATAGAGGTACAAACCGGATTTTGTATTATATATAATGTGTAATTTTCTGGTGAAGGGGGGTTCGCATGAACACCCTTCCGTCCCCTAAATCCGCCCCTGCCTAGATGCTATTCGGCCAAACTTTTATACCTGCAAGCAGGGGCATAGTATATTATCTATGAGTTCAAGTGAACCCATAACTTTTGACGCGGAGTAAAATTTTATATGTAAAAGATTTACAAAAACAATAGGTATGAACCCATAACTTTAAACACAAAATAGATTTAATGCTAAAAACTTTAAAAACTAAACCCATAAAATTTAAATCCTTGAATCCGCCTAAACATCAAAGCCTAATCTCTTTACTAACTCTTTACTATCTCATTATTCCCACTAAAGTGGGATTCTGTATAAAGTGAAAAATGTTTATTTTAATCCATGACTCTTTTAATTTAGAGATATTGTTCACTTTCTTTCTAGCCTAGCTATTGTTGGGTATATACTATTAATTATGTGTTTCGCTACAATATTGATCACGCCCAACTATGCCTTATAAAAGGATAATGCGGTCATTGCAAATATAATCCGGCTTACAAGTCCAGAGTCGAATCCCACAGAGAACTAAGGTTTAGCTACAACTGTTCACTATCACCAAGAAGACAAGCTTGAACAATTCCTAACTTATAGATATTAAGATTCTTATGTTTAACTAATTAACTAACAAATTAAAATAGTAAATTAACAACTAACGATACTGAGGGTTAGAGAAAAGATTAAGGAGGTCTAGAGTTATGATTTCCCCAATTGTCGGAATCCTTCCCGCTATGTCTTCTATAATTTCGCCTAAGTATTCTCTACCGATCATGAGCACTCTTATTACCGTGAATCTCTCCCGAGTAATTACAACAATTTATTAGACGCACTCTCCCGAGCTACGCTAGCTGGCTTTTAATACAGCTCACTTCAGATCGCACCCAAGGCTTTGTTATCCCTAATCCCACCTTTAAACCCTCGGTTATTGATCCCTCATATACTTTGGGAGTGGTGTTGTTCAACAATTACCTAAATATGCACTCTCTCCCGAGTTATGCATACTAAATAGGCACAGCTAATTGAGAGCTCTTCAATCAACCAGAATATAAACGTAGTTGAACAAATAGAGAAAAGCTATGGCTCAATTATATAAAAACATAACAAGAATTTATCCTACAAAAGGTTCTATCAAAACTCTAGATAACAAATTAGCTTTTCATAATAGTATGTAAAACTACAATACTAAAAGTCATAACCAACAATGAAAAATAGGAAGAGGAAGGAAAAACTTGTAGAAGAATTCTCCGCCTTGCTCCCAATGTGTTCTTGCCTCCAAGGGTGTTGTCTAACCCTAAAGTAGTGTCTCTCCGCCTCCTTAGGACTAATTTATGTCCAAAATATGTCCTCTTCTTGTTCTAGGCCGGCCTCCTTTGTTTTATATAGGGTTTAGGACTTAAAATCCCATGTTTTACACTTTAGCCCCTGAAATTTACGCTTCCCACCGCGGTTTCACCGCGATCGCGGTGGAACCGCGGCCAAACGCCCTCGCGGATTCTTCATTCTTCAGAAACTGCCTTCCACCGCGGTTCTGCCGCGGTCGCGGCAAAACCGCGGTTTTTCGCCCTGTTCCGTTTGGAATTTGGGAAAACGTAAAACATGAAAGTTGTAGCCCTTTGAGTTAGCTTTCCAACCATATATTGTGGAGCCCAAATGGAGTTCTGAGCAAAAAGTTATGTCTATTTTACTAGACAGTGCGCAATATGCCTCCTCAAGTCTTCGTTCGTACTTAATTATCAAATTTGACCNTGAATCCCTTACCATAAAGGACATCTTGAACAATAACAATTGGGATTTCTCCAAAATCTCAATGTCCCTAGAACCAACTATCATCAATAAAATCAAAGCAACCCAAATCAGTAATAACCACAATGACTTTCCCCTTTGGGCTTTGACCTCAAATGGACTTTTCAATAGCAAATCCTGTTACAGACTCCTAGAGGAGCAACCAATCGGCCACAAGGACTTCACTTGGATTTGGGACACAAAATGTCCTAACAAAATTAAATACCTACTTTGGAAAATTCTTCATAACAAGCTTCCAACCAGAAACTTCTTAAACCACATAGGTATTAACATAGACCCTACATTCTCTAATTGCAAAGTGGATAAAGATTCTATTAAGCATGTTTTCCTAGAGTGCATAACAGTGACACATTTATGGGCCTCCTTAGGCATCAACCCGCAAAATTGGAATGATGCCACTGACTGGCTCATACAGCTTCGTGATTCAAAACCATCTCTCAAAAATTCCATTATCGATTGGCAAGACCTATTTCCTTTTATCATTTGGATAATTTGGCTAAACAGGAATAATAACCTTTTTAACAACAACACGCACTATACCAGTATTCAAAGTGCTATAAAATATGCAGTGGAGTTCAAACTCCTCACTAGTAGAGAAATTGTTAAGCCATTAAAAATCCCTGTCCAAGTTAGGTGGAACAAACCTTCAAAGGACTCTATCAAACTTAACTTTGACGGTTCGTTCAATAAAAACCAATCACTATGCGGTTATGGGAGGGTATTCAGGGATTATAAGGGCCAATGGATTGCTGGCTACCATGGGAAAACCTCAGGATTATCTGCTTTGCATGCAGAATTAATGGCCTTTAAGATTGGTCTTATGACTGCACTTAAGCAAGGTTTTACAAAGCTAGATATAGAAACGGATTCAACTGATGTTATTAACTGCTTAGAAAATGGACTACTTTTATTTAATGACATTGTTAATGAGTGCAGATGGTTAATGAAGCAAGTGAAGGTCCAGGAAGTACATCAC
Organism: Nicotiana attenuata; assembly: GCF_001879085.1. Classification (NCBI taxonomy): domain Eukaryota; kingdom Viridiplantae; phylum Streptophyta; class Magnoliopsida; order Solanales; family Solanaceae; genus Nicotiana; species Nicotiana attenuata. The sequence goes on along the minus strand of NW_017675609.1, from coordinate 54,404 downwards.
ACATTCAGGGAGGGCAACAAGGTGGCACACATGCTGGCTAGAGAAGGATTGAAAGGAAACAGCAACAGCAGGGATACAACTTTTATCTACTATGCCCCGTATTTTGTTACTAATGCCATTAAATCAGACTATGATGGGAAAACTTATGTTATTAGGCCTTTCATCAAGGATGTTTGTCATAGACTAGCTTCTTTTGGTAACCACAATGTCCTGCGGGACTTGTTGGTAGTTTGTAATAGCCAAGTAGAAAATGCCCACTCGGACGATGCTACAGTTACTATTATGTGATATATATATATATATAATATATCCCTGCTGATTTCAAAAAAAAAATCTATTAGTGACGCATCTAATTATTAATCATGGCTTGCAATATTTTTTTATTTAAAAAGTGTTTGGATAAGTCGCCTATTGGTGCGGCGACCTGTTGAAATTTTTGGAAAAATTTAAAAATATTAAAAAAATCCTAGTATTAATCAGTAACATGGCGTGGAATTTTTTTAGCAAAAAAAAGGTTTGGAGTAGGTTGCTAATTGGGAAGCAGGGGCGGTTTTAGGGGCGGAAGAAGGGGGTTTACCCGAACCTTCTTCGTCGAAAAATTACACTGTATATATAAGTCAAAATTTATTTTTTACCTTTATATATTATGTTTTGAATTCTCTAAAAAAATTTAATAGGAGCGCCAGAAGTAGCAAGTCACATCTAATTATTAATCATGGACTTTCCAGATCTTATCTTCTTTCCCAAAAGTGTAAAAGCAAAATCTTAGCAGCAATTAGAAGGTGCTAAGGAGTTCTCGCTTTTTTCCATTTTTTTTTCTTTTCATTTTGAAATGATTGACAAGAGTAATACTTTTGAGTTAAATCTTTTAAACCTCCCAAAAAAAAACTTCGCATTTAGACTACTCAATGCACAATTATTAAAAGGTAAAAAAGAATAATTTAGTATGTCATTGTCGTCTTCTTCTTCTCTATATTTATTTATGATAATAGTATCGTCCGGACCAAATTGTGCATACTTTAACTATTTCCAAATCTATATATATATATATAAAAGAGGGAAAACAAATGCTGACTTGGCACATCTCTTAGACTAGCATTGCCATTCATCTTTTTTCTCATTTTTTTGACATTTTCCACTTATTTCCCATTTTTCTTTTGTTAAGTACACATCTTTCGGTTAATATATATCTCCAAGCCGTTTTGTTCTAACGGAACAAATTTGTCCAAATGCATTTAATGTATTCTTTTCTCTTCGTTAAATAATTAATACCTGGATAACAACGTTTATTACTTTTATTGAATAAGCCCAAAGGTCTGTAACTGACCCAATGTTTGTAACTGCACATTAAACATCCGTGTGAATAAACAATTGTAACTGAATTGAAACCTGGTGAATGGCTATAAAGGAATGCTATCATGAGGAAAGGTATTTTTGTTGATGAGTCCGTTATTAGTTTTGAGAAAATGAGTAAGCCGAGGGACTTAAGGCGTTTGTATCTATTTGATTGAAATTTTACAGAGAAAGTTCCTAACGAATGGACTATGAATTCCATGTAAATACTTTGTCATCAGGTATGCTACCTTGGTTTTTTTATATTCCAGCACTTAATATCATTTCTTATATTTCCTTTTTGCATGTGCTTTTTATCTTTTATAAGAGGTGGACGTTACACAGTTTTGAATAGTTGCTAGAGTACACTATTGATTAGATAGTTATAACTCCTTTTACTATTTATCTGGTTGACAATGTAAGATTAAGTTGAATCAGATAGTCCCACATGCCTTATATCTTAACTGATAAGTTCAACGTAACAGCTAGGTCTTTTCGGCTACTCTTTTCATGTGAATGCATGTATACTGATTGTACAGAGAAACTATCACTACAAGAAAAATGGCTATTAACTATGGGTATAATACCCTCTAAAAGTCTAAGTCTGTTCTTTGAATCAAGAAATGTAGCTTAAGGTTAAACTTTCATATCATTATCACTGCTATTGTTCTCCTTGGTGCCGCGCGAAGTCAATTTACACGACGCGAAAAAAGTTCTCTTTAGCCAAATATAGAGCAGACAACGGTATCTGTATTATGTAATGGAGCATGATGTTGCTTTATTTGAAATTCAAAAATGATAAGCATACTATACAAGTACTAAACCATAAACTTTTGGCTTTAAACAGAAATATCAAGCATCAATCGACATTTATGATATAGACCTCCTAAACAATCCAGAAGATACCTCCTAAATACAGCTCTTAATTCAGAAAACCAACCGTTTCTTAGATTGAACAACTAATGCATATTAATGACCTATTTAGACTACTTTTATATTCGTTGTGTCCCCTCATTTTATCCATGTATGATCACCCTCTATTGTTTAATGTTATAAATTGCTCTCTATTAAATGAATGTAATTTATCAGCAGACAATTCTTCTTAATTTGTAACTTTTTTGCTTTTCTAGCGTAGGTATGGGAGAGGGAAAGTGAAAGCAAAATCAATCACCCACATTTGCTTCACTAATACAGAGCCATGGCTGGAGAAACTGCAAACAAGAACCCGTAAGCGACTTCATTTCTCATGGATGAAATGTTTCTTTGTTTATATATATTTAGTTTAGATGTATTTGATAGAGATATTGTTTAGCTCAAAAGATACTAATTACTTTGTAAGCGAAAACAATCAAAATGAATCAAAGGTAAATCGTAATCGAATATAATTATACCTAAAAATATGTATTATGCTTGTGATTGTTTCAACAACTTGGATATTCGAGAGAGAGTAAGAGAAAGCTTGTTGAGAGAGAGAGAGAAACAGAAAGAAAAGATAGCTTCTTATTGAAAAGATCCCCCTTTACAACATTGGGATTCTCCTTTATATAACAAGAGAACTCCCTCAAAAATAATAAAATAATACAAGGATGGGTCACGTGCTTTAGAGGAGACGACGAGACCTAAGGACACGCTTTCGCTCTGACATTCTTAGGTCGTCCCCTCTACTTCGGCTATTGCTTAGTCGTGGGTCGTTGCTACCATAGTGGGCATAATTCGACCCTATACAGATAGTTCCTCCGTTCGTTGGTGACGTAACGAAGTGCGTCGCCGATGGACGGAACCATGATCCTTGTACTAAAAAATTTTGACCATGTTTCGAGACGACGACGTGGGGAGGGCGATCATTTGAATTTGTCAATCTATTGGCGCGCAATCCCTTCCCTGAGATGACGTCACTATATGCAGGCGTCATCATTACGCGTGTTCCCGAGGAAGTATAAAAGGTGTTCTGACGCTTGGTTTCCCGCGCTTGTCTAGGGTTTTGCCTCTTTGATTTCAATGCTACCCATCCCTATAAATAGGGAAAGGGTTCAACTTAATCTAACTTTAGATCATCTGCAGACGTTTTCCAACTATTTCAAGAAAACGCTTCCTTTTTACGAGAAATCACCGCTTCCCTGAAAGTGCACTTGTGGTTGCGTAGTACATCACTCCTTAATCAGAAATTATGACAAAACCTAAATGGGATAACGCTCCGGGGGCTCGTAATAATAAATCATCTGACATGCCGCCTCCATCCGGCGGTAATAAGGGAGAGAAAGGGGAGGATCTCACCCCTCTTACCATAGATAACGTGCTCCCGAAGCAACTTCTTATTAGGAAGGACTTTCAACGGGATTCTCCCGAACAACCTTGGGAGAAATCTGAGTTAAATCAGACTGATTTAGATACTCTTCGTGTGTCGTATGATATACCCGCTCACGTGGAGATGGTTTTGGCAGGAGCGGACTACGCGAATACCTCTAGACCGGGATACTGTACGTTTTATGAATATCCCTTTTTGATCGGCTACGGCCTCCCCATTTTTCCATTGGCGGAAGAACTCTGCCGTTACTACAACATGTGTCCCGCCCAACTCACTCCGTATACCCTAAAGGTATGTAGGGTAATGTCTACATACGCGGAGCTGGTTGGGCTGGAGGTCTCCGTCCACCACCTATTGCAGCTATTCAGCGCCAGCTACCTGAGGGGCACCATGCTGCATCTAAAGAATCGTGGCTCGAAGGGGTTGGTTGTGCAAACCGACGATCGGGCTAATCGGGGCTATTGGCGTAGATACTTCTTTATCAAGACGGAGCACCTGGTGTCTAACCCCTTCGGATTCCCTGAGAGGTGGAATTCGAGACGTAAGTATTACTATCCGTCGAGTCGTTTATCGTATGTGACATTAGAAGTTCTGATTATACCATCCTTATGATTTTTCTGTTATTTTGCAGCAATAGCTCACGTCCCCCGGTTCATAACCGATATCAAGTAGTGGGTGTCCGGTTTGCTGCCTCTCGCGGAAGAGACCCATACGTGGGCTGAATTCACCCACGAGCCCTTCAGGTATTTCTTCGATTGTAATTAGTCGCTTTCACAAACTTCGTCAGCTAAATCACTTTTATTGCCAAGTCGAAGTGCTCCTAAGAGAAGGGCGACGACATCCGCCTCCTCCCAATCAGATGTTGGTCAGAATACGCAGGAAATACTTTGCGCTTCTGTCAGGGAAGGGGTGACCGTAGCCTCTTTACAAGAGGCTGCTCCTGCGGAGGGGGCTACAAATGAGGCGAGGTCGTCGACATTGTCTCCGCAACCTGCGGACGAGCCTTCCGAGGGCGAGGAGCCTGAGGAGAGAAAAAGGAGGAGGCTCGCGATGGGTAAGGCGGTGGCGACTGGAGATAAAGAGGGTGACGAGCCTCGCCAAACAACTAGGCCCATCTTTATGGCCGACGCCATCCGTTCGGGGAGGCCGGCCAACCCGATAAGTGTTAATGTTGGTACCAGCTCGGCTCGTGTTGCCGAGGGTGGCTCATCGCCCCTTGTTGGTGGCGACGCTGGGGGACCAACTGCTGAGGCCGCCCACGGGAATGTGGATGAGATGGCGGAAAACTCTACATGCGTGGAGATGACAGCAGACGGATCTGGCCGCCGCTTCATGATTCCAGGGGCTTACAACTTGTTACAGCACAGCGAGCGGGCTGCACTGGAGATGGCCCTGCCCCTGAGCGCGAGATGCTGAGCGTTGTCAGCGATGCGAAGCTGTCACGGAGGGTCGCTGGTATGGCGTTACAGGTAACTTCTCTGTTCTTCCGTGTGTCGTGAAGTTGATTTTAATGCGTACTAACTTTCATGCATGTATATATATTCTTCTTTAGACCCTGGTTTTGGAAGTGGAGAGGAGGCGCCGTGAGGAGAAGAGAACGACCATTTTTGATAAGATGGTGAAGAGGTATAAACGGTATCGCTCCAAGCATCAAGCGGCGACGGATCTTTTCTGGCAAGATCCACAATTCCAGGTGTTCCGGGAGGGCCTCGAACAGAGGGAGGCACAATTGAGCAGCAGGGCGGCGGAGCTGGAGAAAATGGATAAGGAGTTGGTAAAGGCTGTGGCTCGTAATAGCAAGCTGGAATCACTCCTCAAACTGAGGGAGGAGGAGTTGGAGCTCAGTCGTGGAGTGGCGGCGGAGGTAGCCGATCTTCACCGGAGGGTGGTGGCTTTGACAGCCGAGCTCGAAGCTAAGGCGGCTGAGATCGATGTCCTCAGGCGTACTGCCCCGCCACGTCCCTGGGACGCGACCCAAGATGCGCACGAGATGTGGGTATATGCGGAGGCCGAATTGGACATGTATAAAAAACTTCTTGTTGCGGGACGTGCCTCCGAGGAGGAAGTTCAGGAGCAGTGGCGTGAGGCTCGTGCCGCTCGTGTAGCTTGTGGGTACAGCTGCGACTCTCCTGACCGAGAGGGCTACACTTCGGAGGACGTCAACCGGCTCGAATCCGACCCATGGTTTAATGATACTTACTGTCTCGGTGGCGATGGTCGAGAAGGAGAGCAAGCGGATGGCGATGGTAAATCTGGCGAGGCTCCTTAAGATTTGTATAAGTTTTGCCTTTTTTTCTTTTTGGAATGTAATGGGAGTCCTCCATGGGACTAAATGTATATAATTTTTGTCATAGTGAAAGAATTATACTTTTGTTGCTATTCTTTTGTGTTTTTCTTTGTTTATACATATTTTTTCATCGTCGAGCTTGGCCGGCGTACCGGATGAGACGGCTTTTGGCCCGCAGGATGTAACTTCGACTGTCGTTGAAGTGTTATTCGTCGTCGTCGATCGTGGTCGAGGATCATTGGCGATGGCCTTTGGCCCATAGGATGTAACTTCAACTGTCGTTGAAGTGTTATCCGTCGTCGTCGAGTGGGGTCGACGATTGTTGGCGATGGCCTTTGGCCCATAGGATGTAACATCGTGGTCGACGATCATTGGCGATGGCCTTTGGCACATAGGATGTAACTTCAACTGTCGTTGAAGCGTTATCCGTCGTCGTCGAGCGGGGTCGACGATCATTGGCGATGGCCTTTGGCCCATAGGATGTAACTTCAACTGTCGTTGAAGTGTTATCCTCCGTCGTCGAGTGGGGTCGACGATCATTGGCGATGGACTTTGGCCCAGAGGATGTAACTTCAACTGTCGTTGAAGTGTTATCCGTCATCGTCGAGCGAGGTCGACGATCATTGGCGATGGCCTTTGGCCCAGAGGATGTAACTTCAACTGTCGTTGAAGTGTTATCCGTCGTCGTCGAGCAGGGTCGATGATCATTGGCGATGGGCTTTGGCCCAGAGGATGTAACTTCAACTGTCGTTGAAGCGTTATCCGTCGTCGTCGAGCGGGGTCGACGATCATTGGCGATGGCCTTTGGCCCAGAGGATGTAACTTCAATTGTCGTTGAAGTGTTATCCGTCGTCGTCGAGTGGGTTCGACGATCATTGGCGATGACCTTTGGCCCATAGGATGGAGTTGGTGGCCTTAGCCGCTTACGATAACTGGAGTTGGTGGCATTAGGCCNNGCCTCAGGCCCAATATATATATGTGCACAACTGCGGCCTCAGGCCCAAATACAGCTGTTCAACATTCAAGAATATAAAATCAGGAACTGAGAATCATATTACAATACATGATACTGAAATAATGAGCCATACTGGGTTACATGATACTGAAATAGTGAATAGGATTAGACTAAGATGAGTATTCATAACAAGTTGATTTGTCATAACTGAAACTCATAGAATATCGAATGATTATGAGACTATGCCATCTAGAGAATAGAAGTCCTACTACTGATCAGGGAACTAAGGCATAGTTCCTTTCTGAGGAGACTGGTAATGATCACAATGAATGGGACGTAGGGAGAATCATAGACATTCCCAAACGTAAAGAGTTAGCCTTACATACCTTAATTTCCTGCTCTTGAGCGTAATACAACGTTTGTTAATCCTTTCAACTTCAATCTATAGCAATACAAATCAAAGGGATTCCACATTAGCTATAATGCTCATGTTTTGGTCACTTAAGCATTTTGTCAAACACTTGGTAAAAATAAAGCTTCATAGTCCTTATTAATGGTGTCTCTACACCCAACAACCCATTCTCTAGTTCCTAGATAAATTCTAAGGTCTCAAATGATTACACCAACATTATTCTTCATCACCCATAAGGCAAACAACACTCTTAACCAATAATCAACACTCAACACCCCAACCCTATAATCGTTCATGCTTTTCTATCAACCCCAACAACTCATGTCTCATGAACTAGGATTTATAATCATTAAACCAATGCTAGAATCAATTAGAGGGTGAAGACATTACCTTTTCGAAGTTCAAACCCTTGATTTTCGACTTTTAGGCTTCCTTCTCTCAACAATGATGTCCCAATTGAATATCTAATGATATGGAGTGTTTACCCATGTTAATAAGATGTTGGAAAAGTGAAATTAACTTAGAATCACTATTAGAACTTACCTTGGGTGGTGGAAGGACCCTTAAGGAGTTAGGTTTTTGAGAGTTCCCCTTTCTAGAGCATGTTTTTATGTTTTGGGGCTGTGGGGGACGAAATATAGCTTTAAAACGACCCCCCACGTGCAAGTTCGCGCACCTGGAGGCTTGTTCGCGCTAGAGTTCGCGCTCAACGGCAGTAACACTGCCTCCTACGCGCGAGTTCGCGCACCTGGAGGCTTGTTCGCGCGAGTGTTCGCACATACGCGTACTGTTCCGAAAAATGTACATAAATTTTTGCACAGAGATCCGTTCAGGCTCCATAATATATTGTTGGAAAGTTATTTCAAAGACCTACAACTTTCATGCTTTGCGTTTTCCCCAGTTCCTTACACATTTTCACTAAAACTTGATGGAAGACAGACCTTCTGCAACTTAGTCGATTTTTGTCAAATCTTATGCACCTCTCTTTCCATTTTGATTTTTGAAACAACTATTTTACCCACAATCATCCCGTTGGGACTTCACATGTTCAAAATATAACCTTACCATTCATTTACCACATTCACACCTAAGCCGAATTTACGGGGTGTTACAGTTGGTATAGCTGGAATTTCTATTTTTTATTTACTGCTTTCCAGTAATTAGTCAACATTCTTTTGGATCACTCACACGTTATTTGTACCCTATCATCTGCTGTAGTTAGTTTGAATTGGTTTTATCTTTCCACTTCCTTTTTTTTTCTGGACTTCTCTCTTGAAGCTTTTATAACTATTTTTCTTGTTTAAGCACTTAGCTATATAAAAACTTCTGATTTTTCCGGAAGGAAGAGAACGGAAGCCCTGGATGGACCAACTGAAGCTTCCAGGTCAAGCTCCTACAACGCGTTGTGGACATACCGTTACATCTGGAGGACTCCATGTAAGTCCTTTTCATGGTGAAAGTCATGGCATGCAAAACTATGCAAGTTAATAGTTGGAATATAAGGAGATAATAATGAGTTAAAAGTGTTCTTGGGATGTTGCTGTTTATCAGCTGCTAGATGTGTTACATCTGTCTTGGCAATATCTTTGAAAATCTATTTGCAGTGAAAACATAATTAGCACGTCTGATGCGTGCAATTTTTACTGGCAATTTTGAGTTTGTTGAGGAGGTATAATTTCTTTTAGCACATATAACCCCTTAAGAAAAGAATATTAAAATTTTTATTTAACTCACTTTTTTTACTCTGGTAGTAAAACTAGAGGAGCCGAAACCCTTTGCAAGTAGATGTGTTATTTCCACTTTGAAGAGTTCTAAAAGAATAGTGGTGGAGATAATATCCAAACTTCTGTAATTCCTTTCCTTATACTCTCTTGTTACTTCTTAAGTCATATATATAAATATGTGCATAGAAACTTCATAGTGTCTATACATACCTCTTCACCTAGGAGGAGTTAGTGCATGTAAGTTCAAGTATTCGATTGTTCCTGAAGCCCAAATTAGCAAAGCCAAGTTGTGTCGATATCAGCAGTAAAGATTGTTGTGAATTATGTTGAAATTCTTGATGAACTTCCCCAGGTTGTACTTGAAATATCCACACAGTTACTGTTGCATTAGAGTGGCAAGTATAGTTATTTAATGATTGTACACTGTCATTACTTTTTACTTTACTTTATTCTAAATAAAAAAAGAAGAAAAACTGTCACTTATGTGTTTTGGGTAATGTAATTATGTCTACTTTTCACTTGATACTGTTCACTCAAACCTTTCCCTGCTTCCAGCAACCATAAAAGAAAAGAAAAGAAGAAGCATTCTGACCTATAATTTCTCTGCAGTTGTTGTTATTTGGAGGGCACGGAACTGGTGGTTGGTTGAGTCGGTATGATGTTTACTACAATGATTGTGTTGTTTTAGACAGGGGTAAGCATGTATCATCAATACTTTTTAGAATTACTATAGCGCTCCATGTACTGGTATAGGCTTTGTAACTTAGTACTGCATTACAATTTTTGGTTTTGTTCTATGGTGGAGCTTCTTTTGCATTTTCATGCCAGAATAATTTTGATCCACATTAATAGAATTCTGTAGATTGTACCAATCAAAAATATATTTCTATAGCTTGTACAAACAAAAGTAATTTGGAGCTCAAGCCACGTGTATAATATTGTAAGAATTGGTGCGGAAGGACTAATATACCCTCGAGCTTTTTAAAAATGACATGAAACACGCATGTCGAAGAATTGCATCACATTGCATCATTTCAGTGACATTTCTCAATATGTAATTCTCATTTTTTTTTTCTCATTAAAAAGAAGAAAAATAAATTTATGAAGAGAAATGTCACTGAAACGAAGCAGAATAGTAAAATGGAAGTCACACACTACCTTATTAGACTTATAACCAACAATATTGTAGCATCCGGCTGAAAAATTGTCCCTCTTCATTTGTGACCTGAAAATCAATTTCTTTTAGAAGTAAAAAAAATTCAAATTGAAAACGACATAGCTTCTGAGAATGTAACGTTTTAATGAAGCGCCTAATTTAGTGTTGACGTGTCTAAACGGAATGTAGGATCAATAAGGCTTCAAGATCCATCTGGGCAAATTGCACAGACACCCTATTTTAGTGACACTTTTTAACTTATACCCAGTTCCTAAAAATTATTTAATGTTTACCCAGTTTGTAGTAAGTAACAATTGTATAGACAAAAATACCCCTAAACTACTGTGAAGCTGTTTGCTTCACTACCATTCGTATGTCGTCGGAGCCTTTCAAGTTCAATCGCATAAAACGAACAAAACAGTAGAATTGTTGTAGCATTAAGAAAAAAAATATTTTCTGACCAAAAACGAAGAAAAAAAAATTCAATCCATTTATTAGAATTTGGAGTTATCAAAAACTTCGGAATAGCTAGAAAGAAGAGAACTTTTGCACCTGCATAAAAATTTCACATACAGTGCTTCCCTTTTACAGTAATTATTTTTTGTATAATCTCTGTGTGCAAAACTGAAAATGGTAGCTGTTTGGCTCAAAAGATACTAATTACTTTGTAAGCGAAAACAATCAAAATGAATCAAAGGTAAATCGTAATCGAATATAATTAGACCTAGAAATATGTATTATGCTTGTGATTGTTTCAACAACTTGGATATTCGAGAAAGAGTAAGAGAAAGCTCGTTTAGAGAGAGAGAGAAATAGGAAGAAAAATAGCTTATTATTGAAAGATCTCATGCCCTTTACAACATTGGGATTCTCCTTTATATAACAAGAGAACCCCCTCAAAAAATAATAAAATAATACAGGGATAGGTCGTGTGCTTTCGAGGAGACGACGAGACTTAAGGGCACGCTTTCGCTCTGACATTCTTAGGTCGTCCCCTCTACTTCGGCTATTGCTTAATCGGGGGTCGTTGCTACCATAGTGGGCAGAATTTGACCACATATAGATAGTCCTTCCGTTCGTTGGTGACGTAACGAAGTGCGTCGCTGATGGACGGAACCATGATCCTTGTACTAGGAAAATTTTGACCATGTTTGGAGACGACGACGTGGGGGGAGGGGGGGCGATCGTTTGAATTTGTTGATCTATTGGCGCGCAATCCCTTCCCTGAGATGACGTCACCATATGCAGGCGTCATCATTACACGTGTTCCCGAGGAAGTACAAAAGGTGTTCTAATGCTTGGTTTCCCGCGCCTGTTTGGGGTTTTGCCTTTTTTCTTTTTGGAATGTAATGGGAGTCCTCCATGGGACTAAATGTATATAATTTTTGTCATAGTGAAAGAATTATACTTTTGTTGCTATTCTTTTGTGTTTTTCTTTGTTTATACATATTTTGTTACCGTCAAGCTTGGCTGGCGCATCGGTTGTGACGGCTTTTGGCCCGTAGGATGTAGCTTCGACTGTCGTTGAAGTGTTATTCGTCGTCGTCGATCGTGGTCGACGATCATTGGCGATGGCTTTTGGCCCATAGGGTGTAACTTCAACTGTCGTTGAAGTGTTGTCTGTCGTCATCGAGCGTGGTCGACGATTATTGGCGATGGCCTTTGGCCAATAGGATATAACTTCGACTGTCGTTGAAGTGTTATCCGTCGTCGTCGAGTGGGGTCGACGATCGTTGGCGATGGCCTTTGGCCCAGAGGATGTAACTTCAACTGTCGTTGAAGCGTTATCCGTCGTCGTCGAGCGGGGTCGACGATCATTGGCGATGGCCTTTGGCCCATAGGATGTAACTTCAACTGTCGTTGAAGTGTTATCCATCGCCGTCGAGTGGGGTCGACGACCATTGGCGATGGCCTTTGGTTCATAGGATGTAACTCCAACTGTCATTGAAGTGTTATCCGCCGTCGTCGAGTGGGGTCGACGATCGTTGGCGATGACCTTTGGCCCATAGGATGGAGTTGGTGGCCTTAGCCGCTTACATAATGGAGTTGGTGGCCTTAGCCGCTTACATAATGGAGAAGGTGGCCTTAGCCACTTACATAATGGAGTTGGTGGCCTTAGCCGCTTACGTAATGGAGTTGGTGGCCTTAGCCGCTTACATAATGGAGAAGGTAGCCTTAGCCGCTTACATAAAGGAGTTGGTGGCCTTAGCCGCTTACGTAATGTAGAAGGTGGCCTTAGCCGCTTACATAATGGAGAAGGTGGCCTTAGCCGCTTACATAATGGAGTTGGTGGCCTTAGCCGCTTACGTAATGGAGAAGGTGGCCTTAGCCGCTTACATAATGGAGAAGGTGGCCTTAGCCGCTTACATAATGGAGTTGGTGACCTTAGCCGCTTACATATTGGAGAAGGTGGCCTTAGCCGCTTACATAATGGAGACTCAACTAGGCTAGTCCCTTTATTATATCGGCCTGGAAAACGTGTCGACTGGCCGGTATGATAAACCTGTCTCTGTACGCCCCTGGGTGTCCCCTTCGTCGCCTCGTTAAAAACCTCCCCGAGAAAATCCAATTGGGACAAAACTCAGGTAAGGGAAAAAGAGTACGACTCGGGAGACGCCCCCTAAAAATGGAAGTACTTGAGGTGGGCGATGTTCCAGTTGTTTTGGAGTATTTTTCCCTTCATTGTTTCCAACTGGAATGCCCCTTTGCCTGCATCTGCTGTGATTTTATATGGCCCGCTCCAACTGGTGCCCAGTTTTCCTTTGCTTGGGTCTTTTGACGCCAAAGTTTTGGCTTTGAGGACGTAGTCGCCTACTTTGAGCGGTCGTATTTTAGCTTTTCTGTTGTAATGCCTTTCGACCTGTTGCTTTTGAGCCGTCATTCTTATGTGGGCCATATCCCTTCGTTCTTCTGCCTCGTCGAGTTCTTGAAGCCTACCTATGTCGTTTTCTGCTCCGCTGGTATGTGAATATCTCAGGCTTGGTTCTCCGATTTCGACTGGTATAACTGCGTCGGTTCCGTAGACCAGTGAGTACGGTGTTTCTCCTGTGCTGGATTTGGGCGTTGTCCGGTGTGCCCATAGTACCTCTGGTAGTAATTCGGGCCAGAGCCCTTTGGCTTCTTCGAGTTTCTTCTTCAGTATGTTCAATATTGTTTCGTTGGAGGATTCTGCTTGGCCGTTGGCGGCGGGGTGATATGGCATGGAGAGGATCCGTTTGATGTGCCATTTGTCAAAGAACTCTGTTATCTTTTTGCCGATGAACTGGGGGCTATTATCGTAGCTGATTTCTTTGGGGATGACGAAGCGGTATATGATGTTTTTCCATATGAAGGCGATGACTTCTTGTTCGCGTATTTGGGCGTACGCACCTGCTTCTACCCACTTGGAGAAATAGTCAGTCAAAACTAACAGAAATCGTACCTTTCCTCGTCCTGCTGGCAGGGGACCGATTATGTCCATTCCCCATTTGATGAAGGGCCAAGGTGATGTTACTGAGTGTAGGGGCTCTCCCGGTTGATGCATCATGGGGGCGTACTTTTGGCACTGCTCGCACCTACGAACGTACTCTGCTGCCTCCTTTTTCATTATGGGCCAGTAGTACCCGGCTCGGATGATGCAACGGACAAGAGCGCGATTGCCGGTATGTGCGCCATAGTGGCCCTCACGTACCTCTTCGAGTACTCGCCTTGTTTGGTGTGGCCCCAAGCACTTAGCGAGGGGTCCGCCAAACGTTCTTTTGTACAGATCGTGATTTATTAGGCAGTATCGGGCGGCTTGTACGCGGAGCTTTTTGGCTGCTTTTTTGTCGAGCGGGAGTGTCCCGTCCTGCAGATAGGAGATAAACTGGTTGCACCAGTCCCAAGTTAGATTTAAAGAGAGTACCTCAGTGTGATCTATGGCTAAATGGAGGAGGGTGACTATATGTCCCTTGTTGATGTTTTTGGTGGCTGCAGCCAATTTGGCTAGGCCGTCTGCTTCGACGTTCTGCGCCCTCGGGATTTGTTTCAGGCAGCATTCGTCGAACTCGGGCATCAACTTGTGAATTTCTGATTGATATTTCTGCAGTCTCTGTTCCTTGATCTGGTAAGTCCCGGTGACCTGGTTTACCACGAGTTGAGAATCGCAATGGAGGATGAGTCGTCGAGCTCCGTATTTGACGGCCAACTTCATACCCTGCAATCACAACCTCGTACTCGGCCTCGTTGTTAGTCATCTCGGGGCATCGTATGGACTGACGAATTATTTCGCCCGTGGGGACCTCGAGTACGAGTCCCAGTCCTGATCCCGAGGCGTTGGAAGCGCCGTCAGTGTAGAGGGTCCAGAGGTTGGTACTAGGAGTGGCACGAATGGCCTCTAGTTCCGCTTCCGGCAGAATCTCTGTACTGAAATCGGCGACAAAATCTGCAAGTACCTGCGACTTGATGGCGTTTCTCGGGTGATAGGATATGTCGTGTTCGCTGAGCTCTATGGCCCATCTGGAGAGCCTTCCCGATAACTCGGGCTTGTGTAGGATGCTTCTCAGGGGGAAGGTCGTTATAACTTTTATAGGATGACACTGAAAGTAGGGTCTAAGCTTTCGTGAAGCTACGACCAATGCCAGAGCCAGCTTCTCGAGGTGTGGATACCGCATTTCGGCGTCCACTAGGGTTTTGCTGATATAGTAAATAGGAGACTGCGTACCTTTGTTTTCACGGGCCAAGACTGCGCTGACGGCAACTTCGGACACTGCCAGGTATACTAGCAAAGGTTCGCCAGGGTTCGCTTTAACCAGCAATGGTGGCGAAGACAGGTATTCTTTCAATTTTTTTAAAGCCTCGGCGCATTCCTCGTTCCATTATAGTCCGTGATCTTTTCTCAATACGTTAAAAAATTTATGGCACCTGTCGGAGGATCGCCAGATGAACCTGGATAGGGCTGCTATTTGCCCTGTCAGCTTTTGTACCTGTTTTTTGCTGTGCAAGGTCTCAGGTATTGCGTTTATTGCCTTGATCTGGTCAAGATTGACTTCAATACCTCGTTGTGATACGAGGAAACCCAAGAACTTCCCTGACGCTACGCCGAAGGCGCATTTTTCTGGGTTTAATTTCATCCCGTACTGTCGTAGTATCTCAAAGGCTTCTTTCAGATGGTCGAGGTGGTCTTCTTTGTTTGCCGAATTTACCAGCATATCGTCGATGTAGACCTCCATGGTCTTGCAAAGCTGTTCCTCGAACATTCTGGTAACTAGCCTCTGATACGTCGCCCCTGCGTTTTTGAGTCCGAAGGGCATCACCTTGTAGCAATACGTTCCCTGGTGGGTGATGAAAGTTGTCTTTTCTTGGTCCTCCTCGGCCATCATGATCTGGTTGTAGCCGGAGTAGGCATCTAGGAAGCTTAGCAGCTCATGTCCTGCTGTGGCGTCGATCAACTGGTCGATGTGAGATAACGGGAACGAGTCCTTCGGGCATGCCTTGTTAAGGTCTGTGAAATCTACGCACATCCTCCACTTCCCGTTTTTCTTTTTGACTATGACGACATTGGCGACCCATTGGGGATATTTTGATTCCCTTATGGATCCGTTGGCCAGTAGTTTATCTACCTCTTCGCTGACGGCCTCATTGATTGCGGCGTTGAACTTTCTTCTAACTTGCCGCACGGGTGGATATAGTGGGTCGACATTCAGTTTGTGGGTGGCAATGTCTCTTGGTATCCACGGCATATCTGAATGAGAAAAAGCAAATAGATCTGCGTGGTTAGTTAAAAACTCATGGTACTTACTTGGGTCGCAGAGGCTGTGTCCGATGTAGGCCTTTTTTGAGTGGTCGGTGCTGTCCAGTTGTACTGGGTTGAGATCCCGATTGTTGCTTTGCAGGCTTCTACGATGTCCGGATCTTTGATGGATTCCGTTGTCGGGTCGACCTTAGTCCCCGACACGGCTGATTGCTATGCTTCTGCACTTGGTCCTTTCAACTGCTTGGTGTGTGAGTAGTCTTGAGCAATTCGGTAGCACTCTTGCGCGGTGCGCGGCTCGCCCCGAATGCTAAATATTCCCCAAGGGGTGGGGAACTTGATCACTTGGTTGAAGCTTGAGCATGGCGTGTATCCACGGGCGTCCTATGATGGCGTTGTAGGCTGTTTCTTGGTTCATGACGTGGAAAGTGGTTTCCAGCGTAACTCCTCCTGCTAAAATCGGCAATGATACCTCCCCGGAGGTTCGTTCCACTGCATTGTTAAAACCTGTTAGTGTTATGCAACGCGGTATTATCCAATCTTTGAGCCTCATTTGCGCGAGGACCCTTAGATGGATAATACAGGCGCCGCTTCCGTCATCAACCATGATTCTCTTAACATCAGTGTCATCAATACGTAAAGTTATGACCAAAGCACCATAATGAGGAAAAGACAAACCGTCGGCATCTGACTTATCAAAGGTGATACTCTCTTCGAAGTCATCATACCGTTCGTGGGCGATTGTTCGCTTCAGTTTGTGCGAAGTGGTAAACTTTACATGGTTGATTGTTGAATCGTCGCCTCCTCCGATGATCATGTTGATGGTGCGTGCTGGCGAAGGCGGCTTTGGCAGCATTTGAGGTTGATCCCGCCCTCGTGCGAAGTTGATCTTTCCCTTATCGCTGAGCAGCTCCCTCAAGTATCCTTGGTTCAGCATTCTGACCACCTCCTGCCGTAGCCCTATGCAATCTTCGGTTTTGTGCCCTCGTTCTTGGTGGAACTCGCACAGGACATTTGACTTCCTCATGGCGGGGTCTGATTTCATCTTCTGCGGCCATTGTACCTTGGTGCCNCCCGCGAGCCCTTCAGGTATTTCTTCGATTGTAATTAGTCGCTTTCACAAACTTCGTTAGCTAAATCACTTTTATTGCCAGGTCGAAGTGCTCCTAAAAGGAGGGCGACGGCATCCGCCTCCTCCCGATCAGATGTTGGTCAGAATACGCAGGAAATACTTTTTGCTTCTGTCAGGGAAGGGGTGACCGTAGCCTCTTTACAAGAGGCTGCTCCTGCGGAGGCGGCTACAAATGAGGCGAGGTCATCGACATTGTCTCCGCAACCTGCGGACGAGCCTCCCGAGGGCGAGGAGCCTGAGGAGAGAAAAAGGAGGAGGCTCGTGATGGGTAAGGCGGTGGCGACTGGAGACGAAGAGGGTGACGAGCCTCGCCAAACAACTAGGCCTGTCTTTATGGCCGACGCCATCCGTTCGGGGAGGCCGGCCAACCCGATAAGTGCTAATGTTGGTGCCAGCTCGGCTCGTGTCGTCGAGGGTGGCTCATCGCCCTTGTTGGTGGCGACGCTGGGGGACCAACTGCTGAGGCCGCCCACGGGAATGTGGATGAGATGGCGGAAAACTCTGCACGCGTAGAGATGACAGCAGACGGATCTGGCTGGCACATCGTGATTCCAGGGGCTTACAACTTGTTACAGCACAACGAGCGGGCTGCACTAGAGATGGCCCTACTGTGTGCTGCCCCTGAGCGCGAGATGCTGAGCGTTGTCAGTGACGCGGAGCTGTCACGGAGGGTCGCTGGTATGGCGTTGCAGGTAACTTCTCTGTTCTTCTGTGTGTTGTGAAGTTGATTTTGATGCGTACTAACTGATATGCATGTACATATATTCTTCTTTAGACCCTGGTTCTGGAAGTGGAGAGAAGGCGCCGTGAGGAGAAGAGAACGACCATTTTTTATAAGATGGTGAAGAGGTACAAACGGTATCGCTCCAAGCATCAAGCAGCGGCGGATCTTTTCCGGCAAGATCCACAATTCCAGGTGTTCCGGGAAGGCCTCGAACAGAGGGATGCACAATTGAGCCACAGGGCGGCAGAGCTGGAGAAAAGGGATGAGGAGTTGGTGAAAGCTGTGGTTCGTAATAGCGAGCTGGAATCACTCCTCAAGCTGAGGGAGGAGGAGTTGGAGCTCAGCCGTGGAGTGGCGGCGGAGGTAGCCGATCTTCACCGTAGGGTGGCGGCTTTGACAGCCGAGCTCGAAGCTAAGGCGGCTGAGATCGATGTCCTCAGTCGTACTACCCCGCCACGTCCCGGGGACGCAACCCAAGATGCGCACGAGATGTGGGTATATGCGGAGGCCAAATTGGACGTGTATAGAAAACTTCTTATTGCGGGACGTGCCTTCGAGGAGGAAGTTCAGGAGCAGTGGCGTGAGGCTCGTGCCGCTCGTGTAGCTTGTGGGTACAACTCCGACTCTCCTGACCGAGAGGGCTACACTTCGGAGGACGTCAACCGGCTCGAGTCCGACCCATGGTTTAATGAGACTTACCGTCTCGGTGGCGATGGTCGAGAAGGAGAGCAAGCGGATGGCGATGGTAAATTTGGCGGGGGTACTTAAGATCTGTATAGGTTTTGCCTTCTTTCTTTTTGGAATGTAATGGGAGTCCTCCATGGGAATAAATGTATATATTTTTTGTCATAGTGAAAGAATTATACTTTTGTTGTTATTCTTTTGTGTTGTTCTTTGTTTATACATATTTTATCACCGTCGATCTTGGCTGGCGCATCGGTTGTGACGGCTTGTGTCCCGCAGGATGTAACTTCAACTGTCATTGAAGTGTTATTCGTCGTCGTCGATCGTGGTCGACGATCATTTGGCGATGGCCTTTGGCCCATAGGCTGTAACTTCAACTGTCGTTGAAGTGTTACCTGTCGTCGTCGAGCGTGGTCGACGATTATTGGCGATGGCCTTTGGCCTATAGGTTGTAACTTCAACTGTCATTGAAGTGTTATCCGTCGTCGTCGAGCGAGGTCGACAATCATTGGCGATGGCCTTTGGCCCATAGGATGTAACTTCAACTGTTGTTGAAGTGTTATCCGTCGTCGTCGAGCGAGGTCGACGATCATTGGCGATGGCCTTTGGCCCATAGGATGTAACTTCAACTGTCGTTGAAGTGTTATCCGTCGTCGTCGAGAAAGGTCGACGATAATTGGCGATGGCCTTTGGCCCATAGGATGTAACTTCAACTGTTGTTGAAGTGTTATCCGTCGTCTTCGAGCGAGGTCGACAATCATTGGCGATGGCCTTTGGCCCATAGGATGTAACTTCAACTGTCGCTGAAGTGTTATCCGTCGTCGTCGAGCGGGGTCGACGATCATTGGCGATGGCCTTAGCCGCTTACATAATGGAGAAGGTGGCCTTAGCCGCTTACATAATGGAGTTGGTGGCCTTAGCTGCTTACATAATGGAGTTGATGGCCTTAGCCGCTTACATAATGGAGTTGGTGGCCTTAGCCGCTTACATAATGGAGTTGGTGGCCTTAGCTTCTTACATAATGGAGTTGGTGGCCTTAGCCGCTTACATAATGGAGACTCAACTAGGCTAGTCCCTTTATTATATTAGCCTGGAGAATGCGTCGACAGGCCGGTATGATTAACCTGTTTCCATACGCCCCTGGGTGTCCCCTTCGCCGCCTCGTTAAAAACCTCCCCGAGAAAACCCAATGGGGACAAAACTCAGGTAAGGGAAAAAGAGTACGACTCGGGAGACGCCCCTTAAAAATGGAAGTACTTGAGGTGGGCGATGTTCCAGTTGTTTTGGAGTATTTTTGCCTCCATTGTTTCAAACTGGAATGCTCCTTTGCCTGCATCTGCTGTGATTTTATACGGCCCGCTCCAATTGGCGCCCAGTTTCCCTTCGCTTGGGTCTTTTGACGCCGAATTTTGGCTTTGAGGACGTAGTCGCCTACTTTGAGCGGTCGTATTTTAGCTTTTCTGTTGTAATACCTTTCGACCTGTTGCTTTTGAGCCGTGATTCTTATGTGGGCCATATCCCTTCGTTCTTCTACCTCGTCGAGGTCTTGAAGCCTACCCATGTCGTTGTCTGCTCCGCTGGTATGTGAATATCTCAGGCTTGATTCTCCGATTTTGACTGGTATAACTGCGTCGGTTCCGTAGACCAGTGAGTATGGTGTTTCTCCTGTGCTGGATTTGGGCGTTGTCCGGTGTGCCCATAGTACCTCTGGTAGTAATTCGGGCCAGAGCCCTTTGGCTTCTTCGAGTTTCTTCTTCAGTATGTTCAATATTGTTTTGTTGGAGGATTCTGCTTGGCCATTGGCGGCGGGGTGATATGGCGTGGAGAGTATCCGTTTGATGTGCCATTTGTCAAAGAACTCTGTTATCTTTTTGCCGATGAACTGGGGGCCGTTATCGCAGCTGATTTCTTTGGGATGCCGAAACGGCATATGATGTTTTTCCATATGAAGGCGATGACTTCTTGTTTGCGTATTTGGGCATACGCACCTGCTTCTACTCACTTGGAGAAATAGTCAGTCAAAACTAACAGAAATCGTACCTTTCCTCGTCCTGCAGGCAGGGGACTGATTATGTCCATCCCTCATTTGATGAAGGGCCAAGGTGATGTTACTGAGTGTAGGGGCTCTCCCGGTTGATGTATCATGGGGGCGTACTTTTGGCACTATTCGCACTTACGAACGTACTCTGCTGCCTCCTTTTTCATTGTGGGCTAGTAGTACCTGGCTCAGATGATGCAACAGACGAGAGCGCGATTGCCGGTATGTGCGCTACAGTGGCCCTCGTGTACCTCTTCGAGTACTTGCCTTTTTTGGTGTGGCCCCAAGCACTTAGCGAGGGGTCCGCCAAACGTTCTTTTGTACAGATCGTGACTTATTAAGCAGTATCGGGCGGCTTGTACGCGGAGCTTTTTGGCTGTTTTTTTGTCGAGCGGGAGTGTCCCGTCCTGCAGATAGGAGATAAACTGGTTGTGCCAGTCCCAACTTAGATTTAAAGAGAGTACCTCAGTGTGATCTATGGCTGAATGGAGGAGGATGACTATGTTTCCCTTGTTGATGTTTTTGGTGGCTGCAGCCAATTTGGCTAGGCCGTCTGCTTCGACGTTCTGCGCCCTCGGGATTTTTTCCAGGCGACATTCGTCGAACTCGGGCATCAACTTGTGAATTTCTAATTGATATTTCTGCAGTCTCTGTTCCTTGATCTGGTAAGTCCCGGTGACCTGGTTTACCACGAGTTGAGAATCGCAATGGAGGATGAGTCGTCGGGCTCCGCACTTGATGGCCAACTTCATACCTGCATTCACAGCCTCGTACTCGGCCTCGTTGTTAGTCATCTCGGGGTATCGTATGGACTGACGAATTATTTCGCCCGTGGGGACCTCGAGTATGAGTCCCAGTCCCGATCCCGAGGCGTTGTAAGCGCCGTCAGTGTAGAGGGTCCAGAGGTCGGTACTAGGAGTGGCACGAATGGCCTCTAGTTCCGCTTCCGGCAGAATCTTTGTACTGAAATCGGCAACAAAATCTGCAAGTACCTGCGACTTGATGGCGTTTCTCGGGTTATAGGATATGTCGTGCTCGCTGAGCTCTATGACCCATCTGGCGAGCCTGCCCGATAGCTCGGGCTTATGTAGGATGCTTCTCAGGGGGAAGGTCGTTATAACTTTTATAGGATGACACTGAAAGTAGGGTCTAAGCTTTCGTGACTCTACGACCAGTGCCAGAGCCAGCTTCTCGAGGTGTGGATACCGTATTTCGGCATCCACTAGGGTTTTGCTGATATAGTAAATAGGAGACTGCGTACCTTTGTTTTCACGGGCCAGGACTGCGCTGACGGCGACTTCGGACACTGCCAGGTATACTAGCAAGGGTTCGCCGGGGTTTGCTTTAACTAGCAATGGTGGCGAAGACAGGTATTCTTTCAATTTTTTTAAAGCCTCGGCGCATTCCTCGTTCCATTGTAGTCCGTGATCTTTTCTCAATACGTTAAAAAATTTATTGCGCCTGTCTAAGGATCGCGAGATGAACTTGGATAGGGCGGCTATTCGCCCTGTCAGCTTTTAAACCTGTTTTTTGCTGTGCAAGGTCTTAGGTATTGCGTCTATCGCCTTGATCTGGTCAGGATTGACTTCGATACCTCGTTGTGATACGAGGAAACCCAAGAACTTCCCTGACGCTACGCCGAAGGCGCATTTTTCTGGGTTTAATTTCATCCCGTACTGTCGTAGTATCTCAAAGGCTTCTTTCAGATGGTCGAGGTGGTCTTCTTTGTTTGCCGACTTTACCAACATATCGTCGATGTAGACCTCCATGGTCTTGCCAAGCTGTTCCTTGAACATTTTGGTAACTAGCCTCTGATACATCACCCCTGCGTTTTTGAGTCCGAAGGGCATCACCTTGTAGCAATACGTTCCCTGGTGGGTGATGAAAGTTGTCTTTTCTTGGTCCTCCTCGATCATCATGATCTAGTTGTAGCCGGAGTAGGCATCTAGGAAGCTTAGCAGCTCATGTCCTGCTGTGGCGTCGATCAACTGGTCGATGTGAGGTAACGGGAACGAGTCCTTCGGGCATGCCTTGTTAAGGTCTGTGAAATCTACGCACATCCTCCACTTCCCGTTTTCTTTTTGACCATGACGACATTGGCGACCCATTGGGGATATTTTGATTCCCTTATGGATCCGTTGGCCAGTAGTTTATCTACCTCTTCGCTGACGGCCTCGTTGATTGCGGCGTTGAACTTTCTTCTAACTTGCCGCACGGGTGGATATAGTGGGTCGACGTTCAGTTTGTGAGTGGCAATGTCTCTTGGTATCCCCGGCATATCTGAATGAGAAAAAGCAAATAGATCTGCGTGGTTAGTTAAAAATTCATGGTACTTACTTGGGTCGCAGAGGCTGTGTTCGATGTAGGCCTTTTTTGAGTGGTCGGTGCTGTCCAGTTGTACTGGGTTGAGATCCTCGACCGTTGCTTTGCAGGCTTCTACGATGTCCGGATCTTTGATGGCTTCCGTTGTCGGGTCGACCTTAGTTCCCAACACGGCTGATTGCTATGCTTCCACACTTGCTCCTTTCAACTGCTTGGTGTGTGAGTAGTCTTGAGCGATTCGGTAGCACTCTTGCGCGGTGCGCGGCTCGCCCCGAATGCTAAATATTCCCCAAGGGGTGGGGAACTTGATCACTTGGTAGAAGCTTGAGGGACTGCTCGCATAGCGTGTATCCACGGGCATCCTATGATGGCGTTGTAGGCTGTTTCTTGGTTCATGACGTGGAAAGTGGTTTCCAGCGTAACTCCTCCTGCTAAAATCGGCAATGATACCTCCCCGGAGGTTCGTTCCACTGCATTGTTAAAACCTGTCAGTGTTATGCAACGCGGTATTATCCTATCTTCGAGCCTCATTTGCGCGAGGACCCTTGGATGGATAATACAGGTGCCGCTTCCGTCATCAACCATGATTCTCTTAACATCAGTGTCAACGATACGTAAAGTTATGACCAAAGCATCATAATGAGGAAAAGACAAACCGTCGGCATCTGACTTATCGAAGGTGATACTCTCTTCGAAGTTATCATACCGTTCGTGGGCGATTGTTCGCTTCAGTTCGTGCGAAGTGGTGAACTTTACATGGTTGGTTGCTGAATCGTCGCCTCCTCCGACGATCATGTTGATGGTGCATGCTGGTGGAGGCAGCTTTGGCAGCATTTGAGGTTGATCCCGCCCTCGTGCGAAGTTGATCTTTCCCTTATCGCTAAGCAGCTCCCTCAAGTATCCTTGGTTCAGCATTCTGACCACCTCCTGCCGTAGCCCTATACAATTTTTGGTTTTGTGCCCTCGTTCTTGGTGGAACTCGCACAGGACATTTGACTTCCTCATGGCGGGTTCTGATTTCATCTTCTGCGGCCATTGTACCTTGGTGCCCAGCTTCTCCAGTGCGTATTCTATTTCTGAGGGAGACACGCAAAAGTTATGGGCGGATAATAGAGGGGGCATACCTCTTTCATTACGGAGTGGGGCGACATGTCGCTGCAGTGCTTCTGTGTGTCTAGGCGGTGGTGGATGCGAGGATCCGATGTAAGGCCGTTGCCTTTCTTTGTTGAAGCGCGAGGATTGTTCCCGCCGGCCCTCGCTGCGTCGATCCCTCCTTGCTTCTGACTGTATTGTCGTAAGCCGCTGGGTTGGTCCGTTGAGGTCATCCTCGTCTGCTCGTACCTCGGCACAGTAGGCGTTGTGGATCTCTTCCCATGTGGTGGGAGGATACTTCATGAGTCGGCTTAGTAGCTTTTTGGTTGCTCTCGAACCATCTCTGCTCAGCCCGTTTTGGAAAGCTGCGACCGCCATGCCTTCCGATACGTTTGGTAGGCTCATCCTTACTCTGTTGAATCTGGCCAGGAAGTCCCTGAGTCCCTCACCTGCGGTTTGTCGGACGGCGAAGATATCGTTGACCCTGGCCTCTGCTTTCTTAGCTCCTACGTGGGCGGTGGCCGTAAACGTTTCTCCGAACTTTTTCAGCAGTACGGATGGTACTTGTTCCTTTGACAAATCGTTACCCTTCATAGCGGTCAAAAGATACTAATTACTTTGTAAGCGAAAACAATCAAAATAAATCAAAGGTAAATCGTAATCGAATATAATTAGACCTAGAAATATGTATTATGCTTGTGATTGTTTCAACAACTTGGATATTCGAGAGAGAGTAAGAGAAAGCTTGTTGAGAGAGAGAGAGAAATAGAAGAAAAGATAGCTTATTATTGAAAGATCCCCCCCTCTACAACATCGGGATTCTCCTTTATATAACAAGAGAACCCCCTCAAAAATAATAAAATAATACAGGGATAGGTCACGTGCTTTAGAGGAGACGACGAGACCTAAGGACACGCTTTCGCTCTGACATTCTTAGGTCGTCCCCTCTACTTCGGCTATTGCTTAGTCGTAGGTCGTTGCTACCATAGTGTGCAGAATTCGACCCCATAGTAAATAGGTGCTTGCTTTTTACTCAAAATGGAAGATTGTGTTGCTATATGAGTCTTAATTTTGTCATTTTACTTGATTTATTCGTATATTACAGTACTTGTAGTTTTCTATTCCACACAAAATAATATAGGATTATGCGAAAAAGAAATATAGGAACTAAACAATATTGGATTAGCAATATTAAGTTTGATATGGACATCATTCCTCCCAATGGTACCACCAACCAGACGTTACTTAATTGTTTAACACGTGTCAATATATTTTTATCTTAATTTCCAAAATATTTAGAAAATACTAAAAGGGGGAAAATAGGTAGTGACAATGGAG
Organism: Nicotiana attenuata; assembly: GCF_001879085.1. Lineage (NCBI taxonomy): Eukaryota > Viridiplantae > Streptophyta > Magnoliopsida > Solanales > Solanaceae > Nicotiana > Nicotiana attenuata. The sequence continues at coordinate 29,193 of NW_017675609.1, read as the reverse complement.
GACGGAAACAAAGGTCAGTTTTCCTAAACACCAAGATTCTTGGGATATGCTCCCTCCATCTCAAATTATGTGTCATACTTTCAAAAATCACTGCTATTTTTTTTTTAAAAAAATATGTAAAAAAGAAATACGACACATAATTTTAGACGGATGGAACAATGCTTCAAACTTGCCAACTTACATGCGCTTACTTTCTTTCAGCTTGGATAGCACAATTGATTTCTCAGAATATGTGGTAGAGACATCTTCAATCAAGTAGTTGATCGATCAAACACCGGTTTTTCAAAAATAAACTTTATACTCTCTCCGTTTCAATTTATGTGAACCTGTTTGATTGAGCATAGAGTTTAAAAAAAAAAAAGACTTTTGGAATTTGTGGTCCTAAACAAGTTAAAAAGGGGCCCAGAGTATTTGTATGGTTATAAAAGCTTCTTATTAAGGGTAGAATTGTAAGTTTAAGCTAAACTGTTACCAAATTTAGAAAGGGGTCATTCTTTTTGGAACGAACCAAAAAGGAAATAGGTTCACATAAACTGAAACAGAGGGAGTAATATATATAATATTTTTCTACATGTAATAAGCCAACCCTATTAATTTGGTATAGGACATGTCTACGTACAAACCAAATTATAATATATCGACACTATTTATACAAAATTGTGTGCAAGTTCAAAACCTTAGAACTTTCCGATGATCGAGTGATAGAGGCTGATTCAAGATTCAAAGTTATGAAGTTTTACGGCAACCTCAATTTAATGTACAATTATAAAAACTAGATTCAGAAGCAAACATTTATAGATATTCAATAGATTTATAAGTACATGTGCATGACTTGGATAAAAGTTACTGGACTCACGAGAACCCATAAAGGCCGGCAACTCTGAATCCGCCTCCATGATTGAAGTCATGATAGGATTCATCTCATCTTAACTATAGGTTTCCGGTTCAAGTTCGGAAATAAAAGATATTCTAATAGAGAGAGTGTTTTCCCTTCTAATAATTCTTACACAGCGAAAATTTGAATTTGTGCGGCCATAAAACTGAGTACATCGCGTAGGAAATAAAAGTAAAAGTCGGTCAATGATTAGTCCAATCTTTTGGAAGGAAGTAAAAGGACAAAATTAGCAATTTCCTATAAATTTCTTAAACCCCTTGTTGGTTTGTTGTCTCTCCCATCGTTCACTTCACATTGGACGAAAAATAAAAATGAGAACTTTGAGGTTTTTTCGTGACGGCAACGTCGTTTTCCCCTTGTTGGGTTTTGTATTGCAGAGGTTATAGGGGAGGGACAATGTGTTGGTCCAATAGTTTGCGAATTTTCTTATGAGAACGAAAGGAATACGAGAAAATTGTGCTGATTCAAAGAACTGTATAATGATCGTGTTGTGAATAATTTGTAGATATGAATGTCCATGGATGTGAACAGCTTACGGATGAAATCTCCTACTTTATATCCATCCTATTCACTATTTACAATAGTAAGCCTTCTTATTTTATGCCTATAAGAGACTATGTAAATTGTAATGGAGAACACACCAAAGTGAAAAAGAAGAAAAGTGTTCTTCCTTCTTTCGGTCTCTTCTTATTTATATTTTACTGAATTGCTTTTATTTTATAACACATTATCAGCACGAAGCTCTAATTTTATTCTTAATCGTCGGTAAGTTGAGTCATATTTTATTAAGGTATGTATCACTATATTCATTTTATTTATGGTAGTAACATATCATATGCTCACTGTTTGCAGATTACTTGTGCTCTTGGGCATCTTAAATAGTTTAAGTACATTGCAGTAATAAAATAACTATTTCCTTGAGTGCTCAACTCTTAGATGACCTCAAAGTCATCAAACTAGCTACCCACCAATGACATACTTATAATATTCATGGACTTCCTGGATCAAAACATATCTTTAAGGCATTTTGAAGAACCGTGAGAAATGAAATGACAAGTAATAATTTCACATTAGTTTAACTACTTTATAATTATTGGATTGGAACATATAAATAATGTCAGTCACGTCCAATTCTATTAACACATATATATCAATAATATAACGTGAAATGAAACAGTATGTTGTTTTCAATTTATGGCCAGAATAAATTGAAATAGTAGGTTGTTTACATGATATAGCTCTATTTTCGTTTCTTTTTTCCTTACTCGTTTTGTTTCGTTAATTGTTTATTAATTTAATTATTTCTCTAACTTATTTATCTTTTATGATAGTTTTCACTATGTCAAATTTATCAAAACTTGAATTTGTGGCACTTGACATCACCGGGAAGAACTATTTATCATGAGTCCTTGATGCTGAAATTCACCTTGACGCTAAAGGTCTTGGAAATACTATTATACAAGGAAATGAAGAATCAAATCAGGATAAAGCGAAGGCCGTGATTTTCCTTCGTCATCATTTACATGAAAGGTTAAAAACTGAATATTTAACCGTAAAAGATCCACTTGAATTATGGATTAATTTGAAGGATCGATATGACCACCTAAAACTTACGGTATTACCGAAAGCTCGGTATGAGTGGATACATTTAAGATTGAAATACTTTAAAATCGTAAGTGAGTATAATTCTTCTATCTTTAAAGTAAGTTCTCTATTAAAATTATGTGGAGACACTATCACAGATGATGACTTATTGGAAAAAACTTTTTACTTTTCACGCTTCAAATGTGGTGCTACAACCACAATACCATGAAAAAGGTTTTAAGAAATATTCTGAGTTAATCACATGCCTACTTGTGGCAGAGCAGAATAATACTCTATTAATAAAAAATCATAACGCCCGTCCCACTGGGTCAGCTCCATTCCCGAAAGTGAATGATATAGCAGCATATGATAAGTTTGAAAAAAAATAAAATAATTACCGTGGTCATGGACATGGTCGTAGACGTGGACGTGGCAGGGGACGAAACAATTATCGTCATTATGGTGGAAATAAACTAGAGAACAATAAGAGTTCTCAAATTAATCCTTCAAATGGTAAAATTAGTATGTGTCACCGATGTAGTATGAAAGGTCATTGGGCACGCATTTGTCGTACGCCAGATTATTTTTTCAAACTTTATCAAGCCTCTCTCAGAAAGAAAGAAAATAATGTGGAGGCACACTTGACCTTTCAAAATAATGATGATGAAGTAAGTCCCTCAAACAAATATGATTCTGAGACACATCTTGCATACAAAGATGATGGTTTTGGAGGCCTAGCAAATATTACTCATTTAGAAGCTAGAGACTTCTTTGAGGATATTGACTGAAGAACTAATCATCTTACTGGGGAATGAAGCTATAATAAACGTTGTCATTTTTTTTTATGTTTGCAACTAGTTTATTTTCCTTGAGTGTATTTTCCTAATGCATCATGTGTTGCTAGTTTCTACATTTCTAATATATTTCTTAATGTTCTTATTCTGTTTGTCTTTCATATTTCTTATGATGTACTTTTTGATTTTCTTATGAAGAATATGAAAATTCCCGTCTTTAGTTGGACTCAAGATTAATAAAGATGATATATGTCTTCTGGATAGTGCTACAACACACACTATTTTAAGAGATAAGAGATATTTCTTTTATTTGGTAATGAAAGAAGCCAATGTTAATACAATATCCGGTAGTACAAGATTAATCGAAGGTTCTGGAAGAGCCAATTTATTGCTACTAGGGGAACAAATTTGGCTATTAATGAAGCACTATATTGTAGTAAATCTCAAAAAAACTTATTAAATTTCAAAGATATTCGCCAAAATGGTTACCATATTAAATGATGAAAATATTGAATATCTTTATATTACAACAATAATGTCTGGTAAAAAATATGTGCTTGAAATGTTACCTGCTCTTTCCTCCGGCTTATACTACACAAGTATTAGCAGGATTGAAACACATGCTGTAGTAAACGAGAAGTATACTAATCAATATAGTTTTATTATTTGGCATGATCGGTTGGGCCATCCTGGTTCTAATATGATGTGTAAATAAATTGAGAATTCACATGGATATTCAATGAAGAACCAGAAGATTCTTCAATTTAAGGAATTCTCTTGAGCTGCATGTTCTCAAGGCAAATTAATTATTAGACCATCAACTATTAAAGTTCGAATGAAATCCCCTGCATTTCTAGAACATATACAGGGTGATATGTGGATCCATTCACCTTCCATGTGGACCATTCAGATATTATATGGTTTTGGTAGATGCATCTACAAGATGGTCACATGTTCTTACTATCAACTCGCAATATGGCATTTGCGAGATTGTTTGCTCAAATAATAAAGCTAAGAGCATAATTTCCAGATTATGCAATTAAGACAATTCGTCTTGATAATGTTGGTGAGTTTACATCCCAAGCCTTTAATGATGATTGTATATCAACTAGGATAACAATTGAGAATGCGGTTGCTCATGTTCATACACAAACTGGTCTAGCGGAATCATTGATCAAACGCCTCCAATTAATTGCTAGACCAATGCTTATGATCACAAAACTTCCTATTTTAGTATGAGTCATGCTATTTTGCATGCACCAGCACTTGTGCGGATAAGGCCCACAAGTTATCATAAAGTCTCCCCATTACAATTGGCTTTTGGTCAGGATCCAAATATTTCCCATCTTAGAATCTTTGGTTGTGCGATATATGTTTCAATTGCTCCACCACAACGTACAAAGATGGGTCCTCAAAGAAGGTTGAGGATATATGTTGGATATGAATCTCCTTCTATTATAAAATATCTAGAGCCGATGACTGGAGATTTATTTATGGTCAAGATTTTCTATTGCCATTTTGATGAATCAGTATATCCAAACATTAGGGGGAGAAAATAAGCGTAAACTGAAAAAAGGACATAGATTGGAAATGCATTATCACTGTCTCATTTTAGACCCTCGTAACAAAATCANTTCGGGGTATGGTGGTCAGTGCTCAAATTCAAACAATTCGCCGGGTGTTGCGGCTGCCTCCGTTCACCAATGACGTCGACTATTACCATGACAGGCCGGGGGTGACATGGGAGGTCATGACGGATGTACTTTGCACGGGGGGCAGCCCATTTGGATACGTGACCAAATAACCCTCAACTCTAACTCTTTCACTCACTTGGCCAAGTGTTGGTTGACTGTTATCTGTAGCAGGTTCCTGCCATCCAGCAATACCACGGACGTGAACTTCAATAGGGCACTGTTGACTTGGTGCTTTGTGACAGGGAAGGATTTTGATGCGGCCCGGGTAATTGGAGATGAAATGGTCTTACGGGGACCGCTGCTGACAAAGGGATTCTATTTCCCTTCCTTGGTAACCACATTATGCTTGATGAGAAACACCCCCACCAATCCTGCAGATGGAGATTTGCCTCCCAGAGAAGCTTTCAAAGCTTCTAGCATCAGAGTGGGCAGGGGTACCCGTACCACAATTAAGATTGATGATGAGGAGGATGATCCGGTTCCTTTTGCACCGTCTAGGCGGTCTGTTGACAGTGCCGGGCCCTCTCGGCGCCCCCATTCTGGAGCAGACCTATCACGCTCACAGTCCTCCCGGCCTATGCTACGCTCCTTGGAGGAAGAGGTCGCGGATCTCCGCACCTCGGTGGATGGTCTACACACGCGGATGGACGCCATGTCACAGAGGCAGGCTAGATCTGAGAGCCGATTTATGGCTTGGTTACGTGCATTGGGGAGGGCCTGCCATGTAGACCCCAGCACCGTCTCCGACTCGGATTGAGTCTCAGGGAAGTCTTCTCACCCTTCTGCTCTTTACTTTATTGATATGACATGGGGACATGCCATGATTTTAAGTGTGGGGTGGGAGACTTGCTCTAACTGTGTATTGTAATGTATATAGATGTATGTCGTTGTGCTGTAGCATGAGAGTGATGTGTTGTATATATGTGAGTGTGTTATATTAGGAGTAGCTGACTTGGCCCAACGACGGACACTTGTTGACGGGTCTCTTGAGGGTCAAAGTCAGATAATAATAAAAAAAATAAAAAAAAAACACAAAAACTTGTAGTGGACTCTTCCTGATGACGGACTATGTGGACAGTACTCTTGAGGGAAGTAGTCCATGTAGAATTTTTTTAATTTTATTTTCTTCTTTTAGGTAGTGTAGTACCCCCCCCCCCCTTGGTTTTTCTTTTGACCACGGTTCTTTTCCAAGGGTTTTTCTTGAACCGGGTTAGGTAGATTTTTCTTTTGTAGTGTTAGGATTAGATGGGTGAAGGTCAAAATGTAACCCCAAATGTGCATACTTGCAAAGAAAAGAACTTGAGAGTGTGACGTCTAAGCTTGTTTGTGGACTCATAATATATGCCTTAATTTTGCACATCTTGTCTTGCTTGAACACTCATATGATTGTGTTGATGAACTGATTCGGAATGAGTTACATGCTAAGTGTGTGTGAGTTGTTACTTGCATCCTATGCTTGCATATGATACCTAGAACTTGCCCTGTGTGTTTGCAAAGCGAAATAAAAGTCGTTTGGTTTTAGAGATGAATGAGGGATTTCTTTGTGCAACCCTTTATACTTGAGAATCCACCTGTGCATATTACCATAGTTAACCCCTTTGAGCCTGAAGCCTATTCTTTGATAACCCTATAATGATCTAAATCGCTGTGTTTGAATAAGTTAATTGTTTGAACCTTTACCTCCTAGAAGCACTTGAATCACTAAAGAATATGCAAAAGTCTAAGTGTGGGGTGGGAGAAAGTTAGTGAAAAAAGGGGAATCAAGAATGAAGGTTCTGGTTGGTGAACTGGCAGTGTACAATAAATCTGGAAAAAAAAAGAGAGAAAAGAAAAGAAAAAGAAGAAGCCATTGTACCTAAAGAAAAGTGGGGGTCACAAGTGAAACAAAATGTGGAATAATGATTGGGTTGAGCATGAAGGTGAAACAAAAGGAAGTATGTATTAAAAGTGCTTAGGGAGGTTAGTCACTATATCCAAATATATCCTACCCGTCCCTTAGCCTACATTACAACCTATAAAGACCTCTTGATCTTTGACTGAATGGCTCGATTAGTGGAGTATTACACTAGGGGCAAGCTTATGGTGTGTCTGTGTGGCTTGTGAATGCTCTTTGCTGAGAGGGAGCGAATTCTTTCTATATATGGTTCCTTGTTGTTGAATTTTATGTGTGTGAAACTTCTCTCAAATTTTGTTTATGTGAGGGCATGTGACTCAGGAAGAAAAAGTGAGTCTTCACTTCTGTTAGAGTAATTAGAGTGAGCACAAGTGTGTCTTGGCATGAGAGTCTGCATCTGAGATATGATTGTGCATCGCTTAGGTCGATCTTTGATAATAGCAGGTGTGACATAAATTGGGGCAATGCATTGAGCAGATAGGCCTAGAAGTGTGGTTTAGTTTGCTCGAGGACGAGCAAAGGTTTAAGTGTGGGGTGTTGATAATAGGTGAATTTGACTATAATCACACCTTAAATAATCACCTTCTTGTGTAGTTTTAATGCTAAAAGTGATAACAAAATGCTCTTATTAGTGCTTTTCATGATGTGCAGGTGATATATGTATAAGGAAGGCTAAGGAGCAATTTTAGAGTCAAAATTGATGAAAAAGAGGCCAACTGTGAAATTTCCCAAATGAACCATGCAAAACAGGCCGAAGATTCAGAGCACTGCGTCCACCGCGGTTCCACCGCGACCGCGGCAGAACCGCGGTGGGAAGCAGCTTCAGAAGATCAGAGAATCCGCGAGGGTGTTTGGCCGCGGTTCTACCGCGACCGCGGCAGGCGCAGAAACTTCAGGGACCAAAGTGTCAATTACGGGATTTTTAGACCTAAACCCTATTTAAAACATTAGACTTCGCCCAAGAGAGGCATGTATTGATTTTTAAGGTTTCTTAGCAAGGAAAACCATTGTGAGAGAATACTCTAAACATCTTTCTTCTTTTCTTTTGATTTTTATGATGAATTCAATCTTAGTTTCTTTTCCCATAGCCATGAGTAGCTAAATTCCTTGTCTAAGGTTTTGATGGAACCTATTGGGTGATGAACTTCTTGTTTATGTGAATACAAATTGCTAGTTTAATCTCTATTTGTTCAACTTCGTGTTCGTTGTAGTTAATTGGCAGGATCCTCAATTAGCTGTGCCTATTTAGTGTGCATAACTTGGAAAAGAGTGCATATTTAGGGTATTGTTGAACAACACCACTCCTAGATTATTAGAGGAATCTATAATTGCGGGTTTAAAGGCGGGATTAGGGATAACGAAGCCTTGGGTGTAATCTAAAGTGAATTGTGCTAAATAAAGTAAGCTAGTGTATCTCGAGAGAGTGCAATAGTAGATTACTGTGATTACTCGGGAGAGATTTGCGGTAAGATTAGCGTTCATGATTGATAGAGATGTATGGGTAAATTTGTATGAGCATAAACAGAAGGGATTCCATCAATAGGGGAAATCATTGCCTTAGCTTTTCCTCATAATTGTTTACAACCTTATTAATTTAATTTACAGCTATTTAGTTACTTGCAAGCTAGTTGTTAAAGAACAATCAACTGAGATTTGAATATTTGGGAAGCTGGTTCTGAAGAATTAGTAGGTCTGAAGATAGTGGTTGATAGGTTAACTCTCTGTGGATTCGACCCTGGGTGTAATACTCGGGTTATATTTGCAACGTCCGCAGAGTCCTTTTTATAAGGCATAGTTGGGCGTGATCANATCCAAATATTTCCCATCTTAGAATCTTTGGTTGTGCGATATATGTTTCAATTGCTCCACCACAACGTACAAAGATGGGTCCTCAAAGAAGGTTGAGGATATATGTTGGATATGAATCTCCTTCTATTATAAAATATCTAGAGCCGATGACTGGAGATTTATTTATGGCAAGATTTTCTTATTGCCATTTTGATGAATCAGTATATCCAACATTAGGGGGAGAAAATAAGCAACTGAAAAAGGACATAGATTGGAATGCATTATCACTGTCTCATTTAGACCCTCGAACAAATCAATGTCAACAAGAGGTTCAAAAGATTATTCATTTGCAAAATATTACAAACCAATTGCCAGATGCATTAACTGACCTACCAAGGGTGACTAAGTCTCATATTCCAGTTGTTAATGCTCCAATTCGAGTTGATATCCCGGTAGGACAATCAACTAAAGCAAATGAGTCTAAGCCACGCTTGAAACGTGGTAGACCAATAAGTTCTAAAGATAAAAATTCGCGAAGAAGAAAAGGAGCAAATGATCAAAGTGATCATAACACGGAAGTAGTGGCTCAAGAAGAGCCCCAAGACGTAAAAAATGATAAGACTGATAATAGGTGAATTTGACAATAATCACACCTTAAATAATCACCTTCTTGTGTAGTTTTAATGCTAAAAGTGATAACAAAATGCTCTTATTAGTGCTTTTCATGATGTGCAGGTGATATATGTATAAGGAAGGCTAAGGAGCAGTTTTGGAGTCAAAATTGATGAAAAAGAAGCCAACTGTGAAATTTTCCAAGTGAACCATGCAAAACAGGCCGAAGATTTAGAGCACTGGGTCCACCGCGGTTCCACCGCGACCGCGGCAGAACCGCGGTGGGAAGCAACTTCAGAAGATCAGAGAATCCGCGAGGGTGTTTGGCCGCGGTTCTACCGCGACTGCGGCAGGCGCAGAAACTTCAGGGACCAAAGTGTCAATTACGAGATTTTTAGACCTAAACCTTATTTAAAACATTAGACTTCGCCCAAGAGAGGCATGTATTGATTTTTAAGGTTTCTTAGCAAGGAAAACCATTGTGAGAGAATACTCTAAACATCTTTCTTCTTTTCTTTTGATTTTTATGATGAATTCAATCTTAGTTTCTTTTCCCATAGCCATGAGTAGCTAAATTCCTTGTCTAAGGTTTTGATGGAACCTATTGAGTGATGAACTTCTTGTTTATGTGAATACAAATTGCTAGTTTAATCTCTATTTGTTCAACTTCGTGTTCGTTGTAGTTAATTGATAGGATCCTCAATTAGCTGTGCCTATTTAGTGTGCATAACTTGGAAAAGAGTGCATATTTAGGGTATTGTTGAACAACACCACTCCTAGATTATTAGAGGAATCTATAATTGCGGGTTTAAAGGCGGGATTAGGGATAACGAAGCCTTGGGTGTAATCTAAAGTGAATTGTGCTAAATAAAGTAAGCTAGTGTATCTCGGGAGAGTGCAATAGTAGATTACTGTGATTACTCGGGAGAGATTTGCGGTAAGATTAGCGTTCATGATTGATAGAGATGTATGGGTAAATTTGTATGAGCATAAACAGAAGGGATTCCATCAATAGGGGAAATCATTGCCTTAGCTTTTCCTCATAATTGTTTACAACCTTATTAATTTAGTTTACAGCCATTTAGTTACTTGCAAGCTAGTTGTTAAAGAACAATCAACTGAGATTTGAATATTTGGGAAGCTGGTTCTGAAGAATTAGTAGGTCTGAAGATAGTGGTTGATAGGTTAACTCTCTGTGGATTCGACCCTGGGTGTAATACTCGGGTTATATTTGCAACGTCCGCAGAGTCCTTTTTATAAGGCATAGTTGGGCGTGATCAAAGACCTTAGGGGAGGTCCAGGTACCTGAAAATAACGAGAATGAAGAGATATCAATAAGTTACGTCTCAACTGAAAAATATGGATCCGAAATAATATTGTTATCGATAATATTTTTGCTTATAATGTTGCTGTTGAAATAATGCAACAAGATGAGGATCTTGAACCAAAATCTGTCGATGAATGTAGACAGAGAAATGATTGGCCAAAATGGAAAGACGCTATCCAGGCAGAGTAAACTTCACTTGGAAAACATGAAGTCTTCAGACCCATTGTTCGAACACCTGAAGGTATAAAGCATGTAGGGTATAAATGGATTTTGTGCGAAAACGAAATGATAAAAATGAAATCGTTAGATATAAAGCGCGACTTGTGGCACAAGGGTTTTCGTAAAGGCCTGGCATTGATTATTTGGATATATATTCTCCTGTAGTGGATGCTATCACCTTCAGGTATCTCATAAATATGGCAGTGCATGAAAAACTTGATATGCGTCTAATGGATGTTGTCACAGCCTATTTGTATGGATCATTAGACAACAAAAATTTTATGAAAATACCTGAGGGATTTAAAGTGCCAAAAGCATATAAAAGTTTTCGTGAAACTTGTTCAATAAAGCTTCAGAAATCTTTATACGGATTGAAACAATCAGGTCGTATATGGTACAATCGCCTGAGTGAATACATGTTGAAAGAAGGGTACAAAAATAACCCAATTTGACCTTGTGTCTTTATAAAAAGGCCTGGATTTGAATTTGTTATAATCGCCGTGTATGTTGATGATTTAAATATCATTAGAACTCCTGGGGAACTTCCAAAAGCAGTAGACTATTTGAAGAAAGAATTTGAAATGAAAGATCTTGAAAAGACAAGATCTTATCTTGGTCTACAAATTGAGTATATGAAAGATGGAATATTTGTCCATCAATCAACATACACCAAAAATATTTTAAAGCGATTCTATATGGATAAAGCACATCCATTGAGTACCCCGATGGTTGTGAGATCACTTGATATAAAGAAAGATCCATTCCGACCTCATGAAAATGATGAAGAGCTTCTTGGTGCCGAAGTACCATATGTTAGTGCAACTGGGGCATTAATGTATCTTGCCAATAATTCCCGACTAGATATAGCTTTCTCAGTAAGCTTATTAGCAAGATTTAGTTCTTCGCCAACACAAAGACACTGGAATGGTATTAAACATATATTCAGATACCTCCAAGGGACCATTGATATGGGCTTATTTTATTCAAATGGATCCAAGTCATCATTGATTGGTTATGCAGATGCAGGATATTTGTCTGATCCACATAAAGGTCGATCTCAGATAGACTATTTATTTCCAAGTGGAGGTACATCCATATCATAGCGTTCAACGAAACAAACTATGGTTGCCACTTCTTCAAATCATGCAGAGATAATAGCCATTCACGAAGCAAGTCGAGAATGCGTTTGGTTGAGATCGATAACTCAACACATTGGGGAAACATGTGTTCTCTCTTCGGAAGGCAATATTCCAACAATATTGTATGAAGACAATGCTGCATGCATAGCTCAACTGAAAGGAAGATAAATCAAAGGAGATAGAACAAAACACAATTCACCGAAATTCCTTTTCACTCATGATCTTCAAAATAATGGTGAAATAGATGTTCAACAAGTTCGTTCAAGTGATAATTTAGCTGATCTGTTCACTAAGGCATTACCAACCTCAAAATTTAAAAAGCTGATATACAAGATTGGAATACGTCGTCTTCGAGACATCAAGTGATATTTTCATCAGGGGGAGTAGCTAGCTGCACTCTTTTTCTTAACCAAGATTTTGTCCCACTAGGTTTTCCTGGTAAGGATTTTAATGAGGCAGCAAGCAATGCATATCATATTATAAATAACTATGTACGTCCCAATATTTATTTTAGTAAGTTCTTAATGAGGCACATTATCTTACATGGACATCCAAGGGGGAGTGTTGTGAATAGTTTGTAGATATAGATGCCCATGTATGTGAATAGCTTACGGATGAAATCTCCTACTTTATGTCCATCCCATTACTATTTACAATAGTAAGTCTTCTCATTTTATGCCTATAAAAGGTTATGTAAATTGTAAAGGAGAACACACCAAAGAGAAAAAGAAGAAAAGAGTTCTTCCTTCTTTTTGTCCTTCTTATTTATATTTTACCGAATTGCTTTTATTTTATAACAGATCGAAATTATTTATATGAACTCGAATATGACGTGTTCATTTTTATTTATTTCTTGGACATGTCACTCACGTGTAAATATTACGCGTTTGATTTCTTTGATTGACTGCAGATAAAGGATTTAATAGGTAAAAAAATTTATAACGTAAAATGTCAACAAATTGTGCTCTAAAATAAGGTGTTTAAATGGAAAAAACAATGCCTAATTTAAGAGAAAAAAAATTATATTAAATGATAAAAAGCTCAATTTCTTTCATTCAAATCAATATTGTGATAATTACCCTTCCTTGTTTTTGTGGGGGAGGGGGAGAGGGGGGGTTAAGGCCCCGGCTACTCGAGGTTTGGAAGATGTTGAAAATCTTAGCTACCGTTTGGTCATGCAAAATCTCTACTTTTTTGGAGCTGATGTTTGCCCATAAAAAATTATCAGTGTTCGGAGATTGTTTGAAAACGATTTTTTAAAAACCAAAATTTTTATGTTTTTTCAAACAATTAATTTCTCCATTCATACAAATTTTTTAAAGTAAAATTAGAGTAAAAATACAATTTCTATTTTTTTCTTTTTTTGATATCTATGGTCAAACGCCTACTAATAGTCTAGAAGGTAAGCTATTTCTTGATAATTCAAAGTAGAAACTTTCTGAATTAGTATGGATAAGATACTATTCCTCCAATCTCTTCATCTCCAGTCACGCAAACCAATGATCGGAAGTAGAAGTCCTATGTATTAATTGGTCGCCCATAATGTGCCTTTTGATGAACAAGCATACTGCCTTTACCACGAACTGGGGGAGGCACACACAAAAAAATAGCTTATTCGTGAGGTTCATTATCCATAAATACATGACAATATGGATGACAATGTAAAATTCCGAAAAAAATGTAAACAAAAAACAAAAACAAGCAAAAATGATATTTGAAAATTAGAGTTGCGTTTGGACATAAATATAATTTGGAGTTATTTTTGAATTTTTGTGAGTGATTTGAAGTGAAAATTTTGAAAAATAGCGTATTGGAGTTTTTCACATTTTCGAAAAATTTCGAAATTCAACTTCAAGCGAAATTTGATATTTTTATGGCAAACATTGATTCCAAAAAAAAAAGATCCGACAAAAAATGAAACAAAAAAAAAATGATGGCCAAACGGGCCGCAAATCTCTAAATTATAAAAATAGCACGGTCTAGCCAGTTTTCGGACTGGTCATTCAAAAATAGCCAGCGTTTACCAAGTCAATAAAAGTTAGCTACTATTTTACTACAACAGAGACCGGTCCAGCATAATATACTGGAGTTCGGTGCACCTGTCTATGAACTTCCAGCATATTATGCTGGAACTCCAACACGCGGAAGTTCCAGCATAATATACTGGAGATTCGAGCACTTGTGTATGAACTTCCAGCATATTATACTTGACCGGTATACTTTGCTGGAACTCCAGTATATTATGCTGGAGTTCTAGTGTACTTATGCTGGAACTCCATCATATTATGCTGGAGTTCCAACATACTTCTTGGAACTCCAATATAATATGCTGGAGTTCAAGTATATTTATGCTGGAACTCCAGCATAATATACTGGCGTATTTTCAGGATTTTGAATAGTGTTTCGCTCAAATTTATCTTTACATAAAAAGTGGATAAATTTCGATTACTTTTAAAACTGGGCTATTTTTGAACGGCCACTTGTAAATCTGGCTATTTTTGAATTTCTCCCCTCTAAATTAGCCCAAGAATCTTTGTAATGGACTTTGCGGAACTTAGTGTCAGAGGTTTGGTGATGGTTCACATAGAACATAGTTTGAGAGAAAAATTACTAGGTGCGCAAATAAAAGTAGGAATTTTTACCTCCTATAGCAAAGGTTAACACCTTATTTATTTTAAATAAATACCATTTAAAAAATTATATTCTATAGATACCTTTTAAGGTTTATAGCAAAATATTTAATTTTGGTTACTTCCTAGCCATAAGCAACTAAATACGCTAATCAGTTACACTTTTTTCTTTCTCTCTCTACTTTGATACATCCCATTCTCTTCCTCCATCCCATAAAAATTTCCGATCTCCTCCTCCTTCCACCGGAATTGTGCAAAGCCCACTTCAGAACAGGTTCACTTTCTCCATCTCCATTGATCTGCCTCACTCAATTTCTCAGTCAATATTTCATATCTTTCTATACTCTTTCCACGATAAGAAAACGCCTTTCCTTCTTCAATTCTTGATAATTGCATTGAACCTATTGCCTTCTTGTTCTTCTTCTCCTCGTGTTCTACAACAAGTGGAGTGTTTGGAATAGTTTCAGTTTTGTTTTCTGGGTTGTGGGGTTCAATTGTAGAATTAGTATTCGCATTCTTGGAAAGGCAGCAAACTTCATCTAACCCAAAGCAATGCTCGTTTTGCGCGGGGAACAAGTCACTAAAATCACCAAACCAATCACTTTGTTCTGGAAATAAAGTTGGTGTGTTTGTGTTAGCAGCAGAATTACCATATTGATTCTTTCAAAATCCTGATGGCCCTATTTTGATTCTTTCAAAATCTTTAGCTCTTTTAATCCGGTTGGTTTCTCACTACCGGCTTCCGGTGAACGGCGGATTCGCGAAAATTAGGGTTTGTTCTTGAACAAAGACGTTGGAGTTTGGGGCTGAGCAACTTGATTTTCTGTTAATATATTTCAATGTATTTTCATGTATTTCATTGTATTCATTGTCTTTTTTTTCATTGTAATTCAATGTATCTCGTTGTATTCCATGTATTTCATTGTATTCACTATCTTTTTTTCTCATTGTATTTGAATGTATCCCGCTGTATTCTATGTATTTCATTGTACTCATTGTCTCGCTATATGCCATGAATGTATTCATAAGTTTTTTTTAATTAATATAATTTATGTATTCAGATGTATTATATAATTTCTCTGAAGATTGCTATGTTTTTGGGATATTTTTCGGTTGAGAATCTTTTTTGTAACTGAAAATACAAAATTTGTGTGTTATAATTGAGTTTGTTGATTATATTACGAGTCTATTATGTTAATTGATTCACTTTCCATTTTAAAAATAGTGTAATCCCCTATTTCACGCCATGAATACAGTCGAATACTGTCGAATACAATAATCTGTCCAGCTGTAATCCCATGTTTCACTCCACGAATACAGTCGAATACACTCGAATACAACAACTGATTAGCTGGACTTCCCTGATTCACGCCTATTTTTGCTACTGTATTCATGAATACAATAGCTTAAATACATTAAACATCTTATAACCACATAAAAGGTATCCGTAATATAGCAAATGGTATCTATAGATGGCTAATTATTACTAAAAGATAGTCCTTTACGAAAATTTCTCGTAAAAGTATCAGATTAATAGTTTGAGAAGAAAAAATACACATAAAATATAAGTATTAATGGAGTGAGACCTTTTGAGAAAAATAATAAAATCCATACTCCTACTAGACTTGTTCAATGCTAATTGCTAAGTCACCTTCACATCCAACAAAATCAAGGTTGAACCGAACGAGGATATATAGTGAAAAGTCAACGGTCCTTGGTTTTTTTTTTTTAAAATAAAAAAAAATAATGCAGCTTCCTAAAAATATTTTCATTTTTCTTCCTTTTAAATAAGCTTGGATGATTTTCCTCAGACTGTAAAACTTAAAGGTTCTTTCTAAATTTGAAGATTTTACGCTAGCGTTTGGTCATGGATTCCAAATTTGTTTTGAAAAATCTGATTTGGGTGAAGTTTGGTTTGAAGATGAAATGTGTTTGGACATACGTTTTTAAAACATATTTCCCAACTTTATTTTGGAAAAACATGTATATAATTTCCAAATTTTGGAATTTTGGCCCAAAATCAGCAATTGGTGATTTTGGGATTTGGGGTTTGGGATATGGGATTTTGCCAAAATGTGTGCAAAATTTATGGCCAAACGTGAGTTTTGAAAATAAATCCTTAATTTATTTTGGCAAAACTCATGGTCAAACGGGTCCTACATTGCTCAACATTCCACAAAAATCTTCAAAATTAGTGGGCATTTGGACATAAGAATTGTGAAATTCTAAAAAGGTAAAAATAAATTTTGAAAATTAGAGTTGTATTTGGACATAAATACAATTTGGATATATTTTTGAATTTTGTGAGTGATTTGAAGTGAAAATTTTAAAAACAGTTCTTTGGTGTTTATAAAATTCTGAAAAATTTCGAAGTTCAACTTTAAGTGAAATTTAAAATTTTTATGGCCAAATACTGATTCCGAAAAAATATGAAACTTTTTTATGGCCAAACTAGCTAGATTTTTTAAACATCTCTTTCTGTCGAGTAGCTTTCGGTAAGGACAAATAAACGTGTTGATCAATAACAAACATAACCAAAAATAATGCATGTAGAGCCTACCAAGGTACCAAGTTGTAGTCTTTACATTTTCTTTTTTTCTTTTTCTTTCTTTTTCTCGTTTTGGACACCTAAATTATACGTACCACGTTTAGGTGTGCAACTTGTTTTAGTCATGCTCAAATTTCTAACCATTAGATTAGTGGTGTCCCACTTAGGGACAGAGTTACATATTTCAAGAATTTCATTCGTCGAAAGATTATTATAAATAAAATAAAAATTATTTTGTTTGTATTTATATATATAAATCGTTGAAAATTTTCTAATTTCCTGGCAAAAATAGTTTAACATTTTCTATATATCATACGTTTGAATTCCAATTATGTCATTCTTGCGTATTTTTTTTTAGAAAGGGAGCTTTGACATAACTGGTTAAATTACTGCCATGTGACCAGAAGGTCACGAGTTTGAGCTTTGGAAACAATCACTAGCATAAATGTAGCGTAAGACTGCGTATAATAGACCTTTGTGGTCCGGCCCTTCCCCGGACCACGTGCATAGCAGGAGCTTAGCTGCTCTTTTTTTGCATATTTTTTCTTGTTTAGAAGTTTTGACTCCGCGGCTGGTCCCACCATTTTACGCCCCTTTCAAATATAGAAAGAATGCCTTTTGAAATACCAAAATCACAAAGAGAGTTTCATTCTTTCCGGTTAGCGAGATTTATACAGCTTCTTCAATTACAGCTCTTTTCCTGACATCTTTAAGTTTTAGCCTATATATATACATAAGTTTAAGCAGACACCCTTTTGTTTTTTTCTTCCTTCTCATGCATGGTTATTTGAGGTATTGAAGCTGAAATATAAAAATGGAAAGGTATGAAATTGTTAAAGACATTGGTTCTGGGAATTTTGGTGTTGCTAAGCTTGTGAAAGATAAAAGGAGTGGTGAGCTTTTTGCTGTTAAGTATATTGAAAGAGGCAAAAAGGTTTGTTTTCTTCTCTCTATCATCCAATTCTTCTGATCAAGTTTTAAAAAAAAGCAGTCGGGTGCACTAAGCTCCCGCTATACGTGGGATCCGGGGAAGGACCGAACCACAAGGGTCAATTGTATGACGCCTGTGACTTACTGGTCATATGGCAGCAACTTTACCAGTTACACCAGGCTCCCATTCCTCTGATCAAGTTTCTTTTGAACAAGTACATATGTGAATATATTAAATTCTTTTTTTGCATATTATGAGGCTGTTACAGAGTTTTTGATTTTGTTCATTTAAAAGATTCCTTATTATTACTCTGTTGATTCTTATTTTGGTTTCTTTGAGTTATTTCTGCAGATTGATGAGCATGTTCAAAGGGAAATCATGAATCACAGGTCTTTGAGGCACCCAAATATCATTAGATTTAAAGAGGTAAATGGGGTGTCAAATAGGCAGGTTGTGCCGATTTTGGGCGGGTCAAAATGGGTTGAGTCAATAATTGACCTGCCCAAAAGTTACTTGGTGGTTAAGGTTTCATTTCAAGAAAAATGTCTGTTAATTGTTCTTAATACACCTTTGTTTTTATGTCCAATTAGTTTTGGTGGTTATATCTTCATAGTGATTTGCTACAAATAAATATTTGTTTCCTTTTTCTTTTTTATTTGTCGAGTTAAAGATGGCCTCTTTGAATCAGATTCCATATGTATTTTGTGCACATCTATCCTACTTGAATCTGTTTCTTCCTCACAAAGTGAAAGTTGGAATTGAATTTTTTCATTATCTTTATCTTCCACTAACTGGGAATTTGGAATCATGTTATGAATAGACATTTCTAACCAAATTGCCTTATCTTATATATTCTTAATACTTGATCACTGGTACAAATCCTTTTTTTTTCTTAATTATTGATCTTACTGCAAAACATGGTTAATGAGGATTCATATTGCCGACGCTGACTTGTTTGAGACTGAGACGTAGTAGTAGTTGTTGTTGTTCTTGTTTTTGTTGATCTTACGGCATTCTTAGTACCAACACTTTAGAAGCCGAGTTGCTTTATCAGATTGTGTTTTAACGCGCGAGTTAGTTAAAGTTACCAGTCAATTGATTCTAGACTTTGTATATGATTCCTTTTCTAATTTTTTGCTACTAAGAGGGCAGAGATTTCTGTCTAATTCGATCGAGCTGCATTTATTAGAAAGCTAAAATAAGTTATCATTATTGCTCAGGTATTGCTAACCCCAGCTCATCTAGCCATAGTTATGGAATATGCTTCGGGAGGAGAGATTTTCGAACGAATATGCAATGCTGGAAGATTCAGTGAAGATGAGGTAACACAAGATTTTAGAGATCTCTTTCAATACATCGCGTAGCAGTTAGAAATTTTATAAGATAAAATCTTGAAATTATTGTTAACTGATGTGATTTGTAAACTTGTCCGAATTATGGTTATTTTGTTTCAGGGAAGGTTTTTCTTTCAACAACTTATATCAGGAGTCAGTTACTGTCACTCAATGGTATAAACAGACCTATCTTAGTTCATCTCGAATTGGTTTATTCCTCGAACATTAATTTACTCTTGGATTATGAGATTATAATGTGATTATTTTTGTTGAATTGCAGCAAATTTGCCACAGAGATCTTAAGCTTGAAAATACATTGTTAGATGGTACCTCTACACAACGTCTGAAAATATGCGATTTTGGCTATTCTAAGGCAATGAACTACAACTATATTCCATCGTCGAATTGGTTTATTTCTTAATGCAGTTTCTGACTGGTGTTATTTCATTGTTTAGTCAGCAGCATTACATTCACAACCAAAATCTACAGTAGGAACTCCAGCTTATATCGCACCAGAAGTCTTGTCAAGAAAAGAATATGATGGAAAGGTATGATATAATAACCTTTAAAATACAGCTTCAAATAATGTATTAATCTGTTGACCTAATCTTCATGATTTATATGTATTTTGATGTGAAGATAGCAGATGTTTGGTCTTGTGGGGTCACATTATATGTGATGTTGGTTGGTGCTTATCCTTTTGAAGATCCTGATGATCCAAGAAATTTCAAGAAAACAATAACTGTAAACTTCTGATTCATTTTTAAAATCATAATTTGACTTCTTGTTTTGCTTTCTTTGTCTCAAAGATTTTGCATTTTGTGACAGAGGATATTAAGTGTGCAGTATTCAATCCCTTATTATGTTCGAGTTTCCAAGGAGTGTAATCATCTCTTATCTCGAATATTCGTAGCTAACCCGGAAAAGGTTGGAGTTCTAGTTCTTAATCGTTTCGATTTTGCTCATTGATCCTTTCTTTATCTTAATGGGGAGCCTTGCCGTAACTGGTAAAGTTGTTGTCATGTGACCAGAACATCATAGGTTCGGGCTGTGGAAACAGCCTCTTGCAGAAATGCTTCTGCAGGGTAAGGCTGCGTACAATAGACCCTTGTGGTCCGGCCCTTCTTTGGTCCCCGCGCATAACGAGACCTTAGTGCACCGAGCTGTCCTTTATCCTTTCTTTATCTTGTAAAACACCAGCTAATCGTTGAATATTATGCTTGTAGAGAATAACGATCGAAGAAATAAAGAGGCATCCTTGGTTTTTAAAGAACTTGCCTAAAGAATTTATGGAAGGAGAGGAAGCTAGTTTAGTACAAATGAATGGTGGAGAGAAACCATTGCAAAGTATTGAAGAAGCATTGGCTATAATTCAAGAAGCAAGAACACCAGCAGTGGGATCTAAAAGTGATGATCCTTTTGTTAATAGCAGTATTAGCATGGAACTTGATGATTTTGATAGTGATGCCGATTTAGATGATGAAATAGATACAAGTGGAGATTTTGTATGTGCATTGTAAGTGCTACACCATTGGGGTGCGCCGATACGGCCCTTTCCCCGACTATGTGTGCATGCAGAATACTTTGTGCGCTGAATTGTCTTTTTTTATTATGAGTGCTACTTTTGGCATGGAAGCCAATATTGCTAAAATATGAATTTGAGATAAGCCATCTTATTTTAGATTATGAAATTGTTACAAGTAGAGATTTTGTATGTGCATTATGATTGCTACAACCTCTGGGCTGCGGCCCTTTCTCCGACCTTGCGCGACTGCAGGATACTTTGTACATCGAGCTATTTTTTTTAATTATGAGTGCTACTTTTTGGCATGGAATTGAATATTGCTGAAATATGAATTTGGGATAAGGTATCTTTTCTTGGCCATAGAGATGAAATTAATTTACTTAGTCCTACTTGGCCCTTGGGGCAATTCTATAGCAGAGTGGTTTAATTTTCTGATTTGTACTTTATGTTATTTAAATCCATGTTTAGTTTCATAAATCTTCATTTTGATAGGAAGTTGAAAGTCTTTTTAAGATACTATATTCAAAAATCCATCATGTATGACACCAAGGATACCACATTGTTCTCTTTGCAATTATAAATAAATTGTGCAACTACTTTGTATGTAATTAAATATAAGATCTTTGTCAAGTTGATGATATTAATAATGCTTACATTAACTAATCTATATAGCATTGGATCTTGATTAGTACAAGGAACATAAAGAAGTAGCTTAATTGCTAGTCCATTGGTCATTGGCATATGATTTGATTTAAATTTGTTAGTGTTGATCTTAATTAATTAGTAGAAGTCACCATCATTTACATTTTAGCTCTAGTTTTGGTGAAAAAGTTATGGATGTGAAGTTGTGCAAGAATATTGTACTCCTTCCATTTCAATTTAAATAAGGTCGTTCGATTCGGTATGGAGTTTTAAGAAGAAAAAAAAGATTTTTAAAACTTGTGGTCTTAAAATCTTAAGGGGTAAAAGTTTTGTAGGGTCATGATATTGGTGTGGTTATAAAAACTTCTCATTAAAGATAAATAGGTAAAATGAAGAGTTTAAAGTTGAATTATTTCCAATTGATGCATCATTCTTTTTGGAACAGACTAATATGGAAAGTGTGTCACCTAAATTGGAACAGGGAACTAGTGCTTTTTCCAATAGCCGAGACACCTTATTAGCAGTAGTGTCATTCGATACTGCTCCGTAGAAAAAATTCACTAAATATATGTGTAACTAGTCTTTATGTCACGTGCCTCGCACGTGTAATCCTTACAACTATTTTTAAAATTATATCTTAAGATAATAGACTATTTTTGTACAATAAATAATTTAAATCATCTTTTAATTTGTACATGTAACAAATCAAGGCAACAAAGAGTGCAAGTTTCGGTTTTTGATAATAATTATATTTGTGTTGCTTAGATACATTTTCAACTTTATTGTATTTTAGTGAGATTTAACTTGGTCTCTCCTACTTGCTCCAAGTTCTTCGTTTAACTTCATTTTCATCTCTATGTACTCATATTATTTTATGGATTTAGATAATGAAATATAACCTTTCCTAATAATTGAAAAATTCACTTCTCTATGTAAAAAAAAAAAGAACTTACATGTACAAATTAAGTAATAAAACACAATTTGAAAGAGGCATAGGCACCGAGGTTCATCCAAATACTCGAGAACTGAAGTAATAACAAATTAACAACATGCCACTTCTAACCATATTTTGAAAGAAAAGATTATCTTGGAAGTTAATAAAAATGCTTTAATGGCTATAAAGATATACCAAAAGTTTTGCATTTACTGTATTTACTTCAAGAACAAACCTGAAGATCATACGCCCACAATCTCCATTTTAGTGAAGTCGCTATTTTTGTTATATAATAGGAGTAACCGATATACCAAAGTATGTACACCAAAAAGTAATTTAAATCAAAACCTTAGAGCACTTGGAGTGCAAAATAACTATAAATGTTGGAGAATATTTTATCTTTATAGATGCTTTAAGATCTCCACACGATGGTGGAAGAAGTAGAAGCGAACTACACATAGATATCACAAAGTTTATATCAATGATCCAAGCGCGGCTCAAATCAGTTGTCCAAGAGCATAATCCTTATCGATATCAAGACCAAAAAAAGAAAGAGTTCCAACTGCTCCTATTAAGTAAAAATATACTAAACTTGTAAGTTTTATCAGTAGGAGAAGATACTTCGTCAAATTTAGAGAAAGTAGGAATTAATTTTGATTCAAGTTCAAACTGTATTCAATATGGTGCGACAACTCCCTCGCTCTGTTTGTCTTTGTATCAATCTCTACTGATGTTCCAAAATAAAGGGGGGGAAATCTAATAATCACCAAAATCCTCGTAAGAAAAGTTAGAAACTAATGTTAAACTATAATTACTTATATTTACCTTCTCAAAGTTGGAGGCATAATAGATCTAGCGAGAAGAGCAACAAATATCTATTAAACTATTAAATAGGTTTTAATTATGTTTGACTGTTTCCTAGAAGAAGTAAAGTTGTTAGTTAGAAAATTTTCTAATTTCACTGTAATTTTTAATGATATTGAAGCCTTTTTTTAATTATCTTATTGTTTCAGTTATTATCAGCTTATTCTCTATTTTGTTAAAAAAAATTAAAAAAATAAGCATCTATAAGAAGAAGGGGGAAGCACCGGGTACCAAAGTTAATGGGGAAAAGACAGGAGTACCTATAAAGGTGAAACTATTTACCTTGCCCTACCCATTAAAGAATTCTACCCACTAAATAATTACAATCTCCTACCCATTTAATAAATAAACGTGAATATCAAAATAACTACCCACGCTTAATGCCCTACGTATAAAAACGCAAAAGCTGCTCAAAATTTCAGAAAATCAGCGCACAAAATTGAGATTTCCACCGACATTCCCTAATTTGAAGATCACTAAGTGTGAAAAAAAAGATCGAAGATGCTGATTCGCATCTTCTTTTCAGATTTTGATTTTCGCTGTTGTCTTTTAGATTTTTGATTTTCACTGTTGTTTAGATTTTGATTTCGGAGCTAAACTTCTGAATTTTAGCTGAGAATTCTAATCTAGGTTTGGAGATCTGGAGATCTAGATGTTTGATTTCGAAAAATTCTGTTGCAGCTATATACTGTTGAAATTTCGAACACTGTTGATTTCGAACACTATTGATTTCGAACACTGTTGAAATTTGCATTGTTGAGATAGATCGGAAGA
>NW_017675609.1:2847-5059 GCF_001879085.1 Nicotiana attenuata | reverse complement strand
GTCGAGTGGGGTCGACAATCGTTGGCGATGGCCTTTGGCCCAGAGGATGTAACTTCAACTGTCGTTAAAGCGTTATCCATCGTCGTCGAGCGGGGTCGACGATCATTGGCGATGGCCTTTGGCCTAGAGGATGTAACTTCAACTGTCATTGAAGCGTTATCCGTCGTCGTCGAGCGGGGTCGACGATCATTGGCGATGGCCTTTGGCCCAGAGGATGTAACTTCAACTGTCGTTGAAGCGTTATCCGTCATCGTCGAGCAGGGTCGACGATCATTGGCGATGGCCTTAGCCGCTTACATAATGGAGTTGGTGGCCTTAGCCGCTTACATAATGGAGAAGGTGGCCTTAGCCGCTTACATAATGGAGTTGGTGGCCTTAGCCGCTTACATAATGGAGTTGGTGGCCTTAGCCGCTTACATAATGGAGTTGGTGGCCTTAGCCGCTTACATAATGGAGACTCAACTAGGCTAGTCCCTTTATTATATCGGCCTGGAGAACGCGTCGACTGGCCGGTATGATAAACCTGTCTCCATACGCCCCTGGGTGTCCCCTTCGCCGCCTCGTTAAAAACCTCCCCGAGAAAACCCAATTGGGACAAAACTCAGGTAAGGGAAAAAGAGTACGACTCGGGAGACGCCCCTTAAAAATGGAAGTACTTGAGGTGGGCGATGTTCCAGTTGTTTTGGAGTATTTTTCCCTCCATTGTTTCCAACTGGAATGCCCCTTTGCCTGCATCTGCTGTGATTTTATATGGCCCGCTCCAATTGGTGCCCAGTTTCCCTTCGCTTGGGTCTTTTGACGCCAAAGTTTTGGCTTTGAGGACGTAGTCGCCTACTTTGAGCGGTCGTATTTTAGCTTTTCTGTTGTAATACCTTTCGGCCTGTTGCTTTTGAGCCGTCATTCTTATGTGGGCCATATCCCTTCATTCTTCTGCCTCGTCGAGGTCTTGAAGCCTACCTATGTCGTTGTCCGCTCCGCTGGTATGTGAATATCTCAGGCTTGGTTCTCCGATTTCGACTGGTATAACCGCGTCGGTTCCGTAGACCAGTGAGTACGGTGTTTCTCCTGTGCTGGATTTGGGCATTGTCCGGTATGCCCACAGTACCTCTGGTAGTAATTCGGGCCAGAGTCCTTTGGCTTCTTCGAGTTTCTTCTTCAGTATGTTTAATATTATTTTGTTGGAGTATTCTGCTTGGCCGTTGGCGGCGGGGTGATATGGCGTGGAGGGTATCCGTTTGATGTGCCATTTGTCAAAGAACTCCGTTATCTTTTTGCCGATGAATTGGGGGCCGTTATCGCAGCTGATTTCTTTGGGGATGCCGAAACGGCATATGATATTTTTCCATATGAAGGCGATGACTTCTTGTTCGCGTATTTGGGCGTACGCACCTGCTTCTACCCACTTGGAGAAATAGTCAGTCAAAACTAACAGAAATCGTACCTTTCCTCGTCCTGCTGGTAGGGGACCGATTATGTCCATCCCCCATTTGATGAAGGGCCAAGGTGATGTTACTGAGTGTAGGGGCTCTCCCGGTTGATGTATCATGGGGGCGTATGTGCGCCACAGTGGCCCTCGTGTACCTCTTCGAGTACTTGCCTTGTTTGGTGTGGCCCCAAGCACTTAGCGAGGGGTCCGCCAAACGTTCTTTTGTACAAATCGTGACTTATTAGGCAGTATCGGGCGGCTTGTACGCGGAGCTTTTTGGCTGCTTTTTTGTCGAGCGGGAGTGTCCCGTCCTGCAGATAAGAGATAAACTGGTTGCGCCAGTCCCAAGTTAGATTTAAAGAGAGTACCTCAGTGTGATCTATGGCTGAATGGAGGAGGGTGACTATGTTTCCCTTGTTGATGTTTTTGGTGGCTGCAGCCAATTTGGCTAGGCCGTCTGCTTCGACGTTCTGCGCCCTCGGGATTTGTTCCAGGCGGCATTCGTCGAACTCGGGCATCAACTTGTGAATTTCTGATTGATATTTCTGCAGTCTCTATTCCTTGATCTGGTAAGTCCCGGTGACCTGGTTTACCACGAGTTGAGAATCGCAATGGAGGATGAGTCGTCGGGCTCCGTACTTGATGTCCAACTTCATACCTGCAATCACAGCCTCGTACTCGGCCTCGTTGTTAGTCATCTCGGGGCATCGTATGGACTGACGAATTATTTCGCCCGTGGGGACCTCGAGTACGAGTCCCAGTCCCGATCCCGAGGCGTTGGAAGCG
>NW_017675609.1:0-2841 GCF_001879085.1 Nicotiana attenuata | reverse complement strand
GTCGATTGTTGCTTCGGTCGAGGCCGAATTCTTTTTGGCGATGGCCCTTAGCCTTGTAGAGTATTAGTATCCTGTTATTGGGCTATCAAGTCATCGTTCGATCGAGGTCGAACTCTCCTCCTGGGCGAAGGCGCTTGACCTTTTAACTTACTTCGAGTGAGGTCGAGTTGCATTGTGCTCTGATCCTTACGTTTGTTTTGGATGCATACACGTCGACCATGGCGGACGGGTCGTATGTTGCGCGGCCGAGGGGAATGAGGGCACGCTTGATACGTGCTTGGCGATGTCAAAAAATTTCTAGGGCGCAAGGAGCACCTCCTCGGCATTCATAGGTCGTTATGACCATTTCGAGGGCGAGACGCCGACGGGTGATTGCAAGGCTGCTTTATGGAGCCTGTCATAATGACGCACATTCCTATGGAATCGAACCGGCGTGCGGTTGGTCATGTAGTTAATGGTGGATGTTGGGATGCATGAAGGCCACTTGTATTGCCTATAAATAAAGGCTGGGGCATTCATTTTTCATATTCTTATTGCTTGTCTGAGAGAGATTCTGAAGAAGCTTTTCTTACTGTTGTTTCACCTTCGTCTTCGTCCCCCGAACTTTGTTTCTTTCTCGTTATTGTATCAACAATGGCAGGCATTTCTTCCCAAAACGTTTTTCCGATGGATCTTCCGGTTAATTCACCGGTGGCCGAGGGGCCAATTCCGGCGACTGACGGTGCAGAACTGGTGGAGACCGGCGAAGCTCCGTCGATTGACGAGATAGTATCTCTGCCCGGAGTTCCGATGACTGATTTCACCGCCGATGGTGGGGAGTATCAGGTGGATGAAGCCCCATTAATGGGGGAGATTGGGATGTCTCGACTGCGGGGACAGGGGGTCATCCCCGGCTATGCTGACATCATTCTCGCTAGAAGCGAGGAGAGGGTCCACACCGACCGTAGGGGATACTGCGTCTTTTACGCCTACCCCTTCAAGTTGGGGTTTAAGCTCCCGCTCCCAATGTTGGTGGTTGATTTCTATTGTTATTACGGGGTATGCCCGGGCAGCTTACTCCTTCTCTTTACAAGTTGTTAGCAATGCTCATCAAATACGCAGAATTGGCTGGTAGGGAGATTACGCTGCAGCATGTGCTTAGCCTCTACGCTCCCCAGAGGGTTCGGGGTACCATGATTCGAGTGTGCCCTCGCGGGACGAGGGGCCTGACTGCGAAGCTGGACGATAAGGTTGAACCTCGCCCTTTCGAGCACTTCTTCTACATCAGGACTGAACATTTAATGGCGTGCTCTACTGGATTCCCAGAGGCTTGGAATCATGCACGTAAGTTCCTTAGCCATTGAATCCTCTTTTTTTTTACCCTTCCTTACGTCTTGTGCTCGTAAGCGTTTACTCGTGTCAATTTTGTAGCCGAAAAATCGCCGCCGGCTCCGTTACTTGGGATTCGCGGATGGGTCGAGGCCGTGCTCCCCCATACGGTGGGGATACACACATGGGCGTCTTTCTGGGAGAGGCATGGCCGTAGTCCTGTGGCAGGTAAGAAAAATTGACTTCTTCTTCTGTTCCGCTTTGTTTCGACACTATTCCTCAATTTTGTTTTTCTGTGATCAGGGAGGGCACGCCGCGTCAGGGCCCCTCAGTTAGCCTTCCGTCGACCGTGTGCAGTCGCTCGTCTTACTACGACGCCTGTGTCGCGCTCAATACCGAGGGCGGAATCAGTTGAATCTTCAGCGGTTCCTTCTCCAGCACGGGCCGCGCTTCGGGATGAGGGGCCATCGGGGGTTGTGCGCCCTAAGGCGGAATCGTCATCAGACGGGGAGGAGGAGAGGCCCTTGATAAGGCGTAGGGTTGTGTTCATGCCGGCTCCTCCTGTGGTAATCAATCTGGACTCCCCTCCGACGGATGCGGAGAGGGGTGCGGATGCAGCGCCCGCTCTTGAGGGCGAATAGTCAATGGGGGTTGCCCTGGCTGGCTTAGGCCATGAGGGTGCCGTCGCTTCGGCGACTCAGTCGGTGGTTCCAGTCGCTGAGACGGGAGGTAGTTCCTCAGCGGTTGGTAATGTTGGTGAGTTAAGCACCCCTTTGGCGGCTGCGGCGGGAGGTTCCACCTCGCCGGCGGCTGAAGGGGGAAGAGATGCTGTAGGGGGTGAGGACGAGTCTGAATCCGACTTGGACCCCGACGACGTCCGTATGTTCCAGGAAGGCTCCACCAATTCAGCGGTGCGCGCAGGGGGCGATCTCGCTTCATCGAGGTTCCTACGGAATTGAACTTATTTCTCCAAGGGGAAAGCTTGGTGCCGCAATTCGAGCTGCTATGCTCGGAGGCCGAGAATACGTCGTTGAGGGGCGTTACGGATGTCGGACTGATGAATGAAGTAGCCGTGATGGGCTTGAGGGTATGTACTATTACGTCGGTTCGCTTCTTCTTTGCCTTAAGTTTGTTCTTTATCCTAATTGTTGTCATTGCTTTGCAGTCTTATCTATTGGAGGTGGAGAGCATCCGTCGAGCCAAGGTCCGCTCGGGGATATTTTTGCGGGCGCTGGAGAAGTATCGCCGCTACCGAGATCAGTGCCGAGATTTGCGCGTGCGCTTGAGGAATGATCCCCGTAGCCGGGCCTTGGTCGAATAGCTGGCGAGGCGGGAGCTTCAGATGCAGCAAACACTTGGCAGAATGAGTGCTCTCGAGGAGCAGCTCCGCCGGAAGGATGAGGAGCTCGAGGCGGTAAGGAGGGTCGCAGCTGAGTGTGAGCGCCAGGGCCAGGCTAAGGCGGCGGAGGCCGCTGCGGCATGGAGCGGGAATGTGATCGCGTTGGAGGTGAAGTCGCGGTATTGAAGCTTCAA
>NW_017675608.1:0-63573 GCF_001879085.1 Nicotiana attenuata | reverse complement strand
CAAGATGAAGTACCTTCATGACAAGTATGCTCGTAGCAAGGAGTTCAAAGTGGGTGGTTTGGTTATCTTGTTCAATTCTCGGTTACGTCTGTTTCCGGGAAAACTTAAGTCAAAATGGAGTGGACCTTTTAAAGTGGTGCTTGTGACTCCGTTTGGTGCACTTGACTTGAAAAACAAAAATGGTGAGATCTTCAGAATTAATGGGCACAGAGTCAAGCACTATCTTGGCAAGATTGATGACAGCCATGTGGTGGCAATGATCCATCTCAAGTGATTTGATGGTAACCTGCATCGTGCCGCGACGTTAAATCAGTCGCTTCTTGGGAGGCAACCCATATGTCTTTCTTTTTGTTTTTCTTTGTTTTTCTTCTTAGTGTAGGATTTGTTCTTGGACTAAGTGGTTTTGAGATGTGTGTAGGATTGTTTTGATGCAGTGCAGGACTAAGTTGGGAAAAATGTGCACTCTTTGAAGTTTGCACTGCGGCCGCATAGCATTTTGTGCGGCCGCAAAGGCCTTAGTGCGAGGGCAACAAATCAATGCGGTCTGCAATGTTGATTGGTACAGAATGATGGTTCTCTAAAGTTTGCCACCGCAACCGCATTGCATTTTGTGCGGTCCGCGGTGGACCACTACGGTCGCAGAGCATTTTGTGCGGTCCGCAGTGGTTGCCTCCTCAATGCTTCATGCGTCTAAGTACCGCGGACAATGGTGCCATTTTGTGCGGTCCGCGGTGGGTAGGTATAGTGGGTCCCAGGGTCATTTTCTATAAATAGGACCCCAGGGCTTCATTTACCCTTTTCGCTCTTTGCTCACTCAATAGTAAAAGTACTATTCATCCAATCCCTAAATCTGCAAAAATTCAAACTCTGCTTCTAAATCATCTATGTGCATCTCATATCTGGTACTTAAAATTCTTCCTAATCATTAATTTTGTTTTATTTTATTTTAATTTGCTAGCTCCTTTTTCTTTTTCTTCCCTTTTCTTTAAATTGTAGCGTAGGTTTTTCTTGATAATGCTTAAATTAGGGTTAGTTAATGAAGAAAGTTGATTAAACACCTAGGGGATCAATAATATGTGATTTTAGGTTAAAAATGAGATGAATTTTTGAAACCCTAGGTTGGTATTACTGATCTTGCCTTCTCCGCGGTCTGCAATGCCA
This sequence comes from Nicotiana attenuata, assembly GCF_001879085.1. Classification (NCBI taxonomy): domain Eukaryota; kingdom Viridiplantae; phylum Streptophyta; class Magnoliopsida; order Solanales; family Solanaceae; genus Nicotiana; species Nicotiana attenuata. Next base: position 62,412 of record NW_017675608.1, on the reverse strand, counting down.
TTTTATGCGGACCGCGATGGTATAACTTCAGAGAGTTTGATAGTTGAGGACCGCGGCCGCGATGGATTTTGTGCTGTCCTCGGTCCCTTCCGCGGCCGCACTACAGTTCTTGCGGTCCGCGATGCCTAGATTCAGTGAATGGGTAGTCTGACCCCCACCTTAGTGCGGACCGCAGTGCCATTTTGTGCGGTCCGCGATGGCTTTGCGGCCGCACTTCATTTTGTACGGTCCGTGGTCTGCAATTCTGCTTTACAATTTCAACTGTCTGCAATCATAATCTTCACTGCTTCACCTGGTACTATGATACTAACAATAACAGAATGAACTACACTTGCAGAAAATGATCAAATCACGAGGCGGTGGAGACAAACAAAAGGGAAAAGCTGAGTGCTCCCAGGGTAGGGGACGAGGAAAGATAAGGTTGACCCCCCAAGTTCGGCAAGCAATAAACGCAACCAGAAAGGTAATAAGGGTTGTTGATAGAGCTGCTTCCCATTCAGAGGGAAGTGAGTATGAGCCCTCCCGGGAGGCGTCTGATTCTGACTCAGTGCCGGAGTATATAGATGACTTCCCAGAGAGGATGAGATTGAGAGATGAGCCTACCCCTCAGGGATCCCCCATTGCTCAAGCTTCAATTCCAATTTCTTCTGAGTCGTCTGAGGGCTCAGCCAAGACCGGTGACAGTGCCTCTTCTACCTCACCTACAGCTTTACCACCCGGTGAGGATCCGGTAGAAGAAGAAGGAGGGGGTGAGCCCCAAGTAGGAGGGGTGGCAAGAACCAGAAAACCAGAAGCATGGCAAGATAGATTTTTGAGTGAAGTGGCCTACCACAAGTTCAGAGAATGGTTGCCCGAGAGGAAGTTGATACCTGAACGGACTTTCAGCGATAGAGATCTCTTGCCTCACAACCCTAATGTGAGGAGGCAGTTCAGAGAGAGAGAGCGGGCTGGGAATACTTCACAGGAAATGTTGAGGATGCAAATGAGAACCTAGTCAAGGAGTTCTACACTAATGTTGCCCACATAAAAAAGGGCACTACAGTGACCAAGGTGCGGAATTTGAAAGTAAAGTTTGATGGAAAAACGATCAATGACTACTTGGGCTTCATGGAGGAGGATGAGACATTGTACTTAGAGAAGGTAGCATTCGGGGAGGATGCCCGTCCATGGTTAGCATAGAGTATTTGACAATCCCAGGTACTACCCCAGCATGGTTGACAGCGGGAGTAAAAATTCTGAGAAGAACATTGAACTTCGAAGCAAAAGGATGGGAGACATTTGTATGCAGCAAACTGGACCCCACCACTCATGAGAACTCCCTTCCTATCTCTCGGGCAATTCTAGTAGCTTCTATCATGGCAGGGTACCCGATCAACGTCAGGAATATGATATCTAGGGTGATCACACGGGTGGTCAATGAAGGAGATAGGTCGTATCCCTTCCTAAATTTCCTGACTATGTACCTGGATGACTTGGAGGTCGACAAGAGGAGGTTTGATGTGAAGATGAAGCCAAAGGCACCTTTTTCCTGGTACAGCCTACAAAGTGATGACAACCCCAAAGGCAAATATCCGAAAGGCAAATCCACTTCTTCTACTAGCCAGTCTAAAGAGCCAGTAGTAGTGGCAACTCCTATTTCAGCTACCCCTGATATGCCCCCAGGTCCCTCTACTATCCCAGATATCCCCTCATCTTCAGCCTACCCGTTGACTGCCCACCGCTTGAACCAGACCCTTGCCAGTATCAACAACTAGATGCAGACAGCCACTTCTAAGTTGTCTGTGCTGTCTACTTCAGTGGAAGCCCATTCTGTACCACCTCAGCCACAGGTCCCATAATCAGTGGAGGACACTCTCAAAGAGCTTCTGGACAACCAGAAGAAGCTCCTGGAGAACCATCAATTAATATTGAACGATGTGGGTTCTCATGGAAAAGCATTGAAGGAGCTCACCAAAGAAACAAAGAAATTGAGAAAGACTCGGGCATCCAAGAAGTCGGTGAAAGAGTTGAGGGTGGAGGTGGGGAGAATGAAGGCTGATCACTTGCCTTTGGACCTTTTATTGCATGACCCGGTGCCAGCAGCCCAGCCTGAGCCAGAGTAGGAGACAGAGAGGCCAGCAAAGAGGAGGGTGATTCCCCATGTTGATGATGTTGTGATAGAGTTGGAGGAGCCGCCGGGAGGTTCCTCTAGCCAGCCTCAGGCCCCAGTGCAGGCCTAGGACCTAGTACAGGCATAGGACCCAGTACAGACACAGGTGACAAGGATCCAGTCACAGGTTCCCAACAGTCCGAGGACCCAGGGACCCAGGCTCATGATCCTATGCAGATGGAGGGCCAATAGGGAGTTTTCTCTTTACTCTCTATCTTTTATTGGTCTTATTTTGGTTAGTTAGCATTGAAGACAATGCTAGCTTTCATTTGATGGGGTAGCCCTATTTTGATGGCATTGGGTTATATATATGACACTACTTCCTTTTTATGCTTTGATTTTCACTTTTGGTATGTACATAATTTTACCATTTTAGTTCACTTTTTGTACTTTTGCAACTTTGGTCTGTATATATATTTACTTTCTGATGTGTATATTCATTCTCCCTAATGTATATTTGACTAAATCCCCTCTTGTACATATTCATTTTACTTTCCGCATTTTCTTTCTTCTTTACTAGCTTCTTATTTCATTTTGATAGCTTCTTATTTTTAGTTTCTGTGTGCAATAAGCCTTTGGTTTTCTTAATGCCACGGTTCTTTCCAAAGGTGGAATTTGTATGAACCGGGTGGCTCTTCGCGATGATGGATGGCATGACAACCTTCTTAAGGGTTTGAGTCTGCTTTCTTTTTCTTTTTGTGTAAATAATAGCTAGTGAGTAGTGGTGCCTCAAGCAAAGCTTCACTTGGCCCTGACACATTTGCCTTTGATCCTATGGTCAAAAATAAATTGTTGGGTATAGGATGGTGAAAGTTGTGATCTTGAGACTCTTGTGTTGGCTGATAATCATCAAGTGTTTTTTCGGGACCATTGTGTTGCTCAAATCTTAGCTAAGGTAGTTGTGGGCCCCCGACTCTGTCTTTTTAGCAATCCCATAGCTTGTGTGGTGAGAATTTGAATTGCAAGTCCAAGTCCCGTGCCATTAGTCTAGAACTTTCCCTGAATGTTTGTCTAGGCGAAATCCTAAGTGTAGTTTGACTTGAGAAGTGATTATAGGCTCTCCTTAATCCAAATGATATCTTGAAACATCCATAGCCTACCAATGATAATGTCCCTAGTCAACCTCTTTGAGCCATAGCCCTTTTTCCTTCAAAAACCATGATACAAGCCTTTACCCGTTTTAAAATGACCCTCTACTGGCACCCAATCTTTCCTTAGCACATGAAAAAAGCATAAGTTTGGGGGGGGGGGAGACGAGGAATACAACAAAGTGGTAAAAAGGTATAAAATAAAGAAAAGGAAAGGCAATGAAAGAAAAAAGAAAATCAAAAAGTCAAAAAGAATGAGCAATATAGAAAAAAAAATAAAGGGATTGAATAAAAGTAAAGTGATGAAAGGCGTGGAAAGCCTAAAAAAAGGAGAAAAAGCTTTGAAATGAACAAGAAAGAGTGACAGTGTGTCTCTCTAACCCCGAAGAAAGAAGTAAATGACTCAAAAGAAAGTCAAGAGAATGTGTGCCAAAATAAAGTAAATGAAGTGCTTAAGGGAAGATGGAACCTACTTAGACCAAATATTTCCTACCCTGAACCAAAAGCCTTCACTATGACTCCACAAAAGCCCTATATGATCTTAAGTTGAACGAAGCTTACATTAGTGGTGACTCACATAAGGGGCAAGCTTATGGTACTAAGAGCTGGACTTGTGAATTTTCTTTGGGAGAGATGAGTGGGTTTCCACTATCCTCGTTCTGAGTGTTACAATCTAAAAGTGAGGTTTGCTTAGGGAGAGTTGAGGATGTATGAGTTTGGGTTCCACAATGGCCAAGGTAGTAGAAAGAGTTCCCTTGATGGGTTGAGTCAATTCTTGATGCTCTTGTGTCCCACTAAAACCATGGTGCTTAAAAGAGTGAATGTTGTTAATGATCCATTTGGGTTGAGGGCAATTGTTAGTCCCAATTGATGCTAGATGAGGTCACTTTAGGTCAACTGAATTTTCTTGGATTTGCTCTTAAGGAGATGGTCTTATTTTATTTGCTTGAGGACAAGAAAAAGCATAAGTTTGGGGGAGTTGATAACTAGGGATTCTAGTTCATTTTACACTCCTTTTTACTTGAGTTCAGAGTAAAAATGTATACAAAATAGTCCCAAAAGCTTAGATGTCGTACTTGTTTGCAGGGTTTGGTCAAAAAGGTGACAATTAGTCAAAACCAACTCAAAAAAGGAGTGAAACATGCACAAGTACCAAGGAGAAGTCCAAGCACAGTTGAAACAGATCCACTGCAGCTGCAATGCATTTTGTGCGTACCACAGTGATGAGATTCAGAGAGGTGCAGTTTTTGGTAACTCAAGCACTGCGGCCGCAAACCATTTTGTGCGGACCGCAGTAGCCTCACCGCGGCCGCAAACCATTTTGTGCGGTCCGCGGAGATGAGATTCAGAGAGTTATGAAAAATGGAGGTTGAAGCCAGCGGGGAGCGCAAGCAACTTTGTGCGGACCAAACTGAAGCCACCGCAGCTGCGGTGCATTTTATACGGCCCACGGTGGCCAGATTCAGAGACTGCAGAGTCAAGCCAAAAAGCCTCAGTGCGGTCCACGGTGCATTTTGTGCGGACCGCATTACCTCGTCAGGGGTATTTTTGTCTAGAAAATTTGGCCTAGTATAAATACTTTCTTTTCATATTTTTAGGTCATCTTTTGTATTCTGACTTTTGGCTGAGCACGTGAACGACTCTTTTGTTCCATTTTGAGTAATTTGTGGCTACTATTACGCTGAATATTCATTATCTTAGTTTGTAATTAATTATTATGGTTTATTCTTCATCTAATTTCTTGTTTTCTTCCCTTATTATGAGTAGCTAGACCCATTAGCTAAGGTTGTGGCTCAACCCTGGTGTGGGTATTTGATGGATCTTGAGTTTTAAGGCTTAAATGTTTATGGGTGTTTGATATTTGGACTAATTTATGTTTTACATGTTGAATTAGTGGTTGCAAACACTAATTTGTGCCTTTATGACTTGGGCTCTTCTTGAGAAAGAGAGTTTGAGTCTAGAAAAATTGGTCCAACAAGGAATTGGGGCGTACTCAAGAGATTGATAGCCCAAATTACAGGGTTAAACCTAGAGATAGTAATACCCGACTTGAATCTCAATTGCTTGCTCAATTATAATACCCAATTGGTCTTGAGAAGGTCAATTAGGGCAAAATCACTCAAACTACTGAGTGGTATAGAGTTAGAAGTTTCGTGCATTGGTTATATCATAATCCCCATCATAACAATCTTGCTTTAGACTTGAGAATCCGTTTTATATCCACTTAGGAGAAAGTCACTTCCCTAGTGCCTCTTTAACCAATTAGATAACCTTTCAAGTATTTTACTCTTAGCTTAATTTAGCATCTTATTAGCATAATATTAGAAGTAATCAAAAGACCAACTATGATTGGAAGTGCAATTAAGAGCACTGCACATTGCTAGTTTGGATAGGAAACCAACTCCTACTTCTAGCTCCCTGTGGATTCAATCCCGACCTATTCGGGTAAAAGCTGCATCGACCGCTCTCGCCGCTCGATAGTGGTGCGGGGTTGGCACTGATCAGGGAGCTTGACTTTTGGACCGATTTTTGGATTTTGTTAAAGATTGAGACTTTATGATCCGGAATAGTTTCTTATGAGTTGTATTTGTGCTTTGAAGTTATTTTGGTTGGATTTGAGCTGTCCGGAGGTCTTTTTTCACCTGAGAAGTGCATTTTAGAGTATCGGTCTATCTTCTTTGAGGTAAGTATCTTGCCTAACCTTGTGTGGGGGATTTCCCCTTAGGATTTGAGTCTTCTATGTTGATTTTAGTTCGTGTATGCGAGGTGACGAGTGCGTGCTCGAACTTATTTTTGGAAAGTTGGCCTTTAGGGTTCTTAGCTCCTTATATTCAATGTGTATGAAGTTGTTCGTGATACGTTCGAGGTCTTATTTGCTGGTTTCACTTCTACATGCTTTAATTAGAATTAATTGCTTTAGGATTCACTTTTATTGCCTATTTGACTCTTATTTGACTTAACTGAAGATTTTGCCTCTTCTATCGTCATGCTATCTTTTCATAACTGCTTATCTTTAATTGAAATTATTATTATCCCATCCTATAATTGTTTAGTAGTAATTGGAGATATGATTATCTCCTGCTGCTTACCAATATTTGAATTGTTGAATATCCTTCGCTATTGCTCAACCGTAAAAGGAGTTTAGATAATCTTTATCTTAGTTGACTTGCCTTTATTTGGAACTATTTGACTCGTGTTGGCTTCCTTATTGTTGACTTGTATATTGTGGGATCGTTGCTACATATTAGTTTTCCCATGTTGAACTGTTCCCTTTTACGCCTAGTATTCTTTACTGTGGTTATTCCTTGTGAAATGGTTCTACCATTTCTTTGTGATTTAATGTTCTTGAGCTGATTTACTCGCCGTACTTTGTAGTATTGTCATTTTTGTTGTTGTACTTGTAGTGGTTATGTATGAGGTTTCTGCCGTGCTGTAACTATTATCTCTGTTGGTTGCGCTGCATATTTACTTTGGGATTACGGAACGGTATTCTGGTAGATCCCCCTATTCTGTATATTTACTTTGGGACTACGGAACGGTATTCCGGTAGATCCCCCTGTTCTGCATATTTACTTTGGGACTACAGAACAACATTCCTGTAGACCCCCCCCCCTGTTCTGCATATTTACTTTGGGTCTACGGAACGGTATTCCAGTAGATCCCCTGCACATTTACGTTTGGAACTACGGGACGGTATCCTGGGAGATCCCCTTTTGTTATTACTGTGTTCAGAGCTGTTGTTTTTCATTGATTCAATTCATGTGTAAACATTCGACGTGTTGTCCGTTCTTTTCCTTATGCAGACTATCCGGTATGAACTATGTTAAGACAGTTGTTCAAGCATACACGTGGCTAAGCACCCTTATCGGATAAGAGGTTTTCTTGATATTGTTGAGTATAGACGCACACCCTTTTTTACTTGCCTTCCATGTGAGAATGGATCTATTTAGCACATGAGCCGTTAGTGCGGTTATGAGGTGTGATGAGGGCACAGGATGCCAAGTGTTAGGGTTCATGTATTGAGACCCATATTGTATGATTATGAGATAAGGTCTCACGGGGTGACCTATATTTGAAAGATATTTATTTGGAGGAAGTATATTTCGAAATATTTTTATTGGGAAGGATTATATTCTAAAGATTTCTATTTGAAAACTTATGGGTGAAAGATCTATATTTGAAGGATTTGACTAATTGATTGGAGTTTGTTAGCTAAGGCCTATGTGAAAACTGCCGTAGTTGTTGAATTATCATTTGTCTTTACTGTATTTGTGATTTCGGATTTGGGCTGTGTTTCCGTTCACTCTTCTGTGTCCTTATTATGGTGTTCCGCTGTTACTTGTTGTTTCCTTCCTTATTGCAAATTTATGTATTTCTAGCCATATCGCGTAGTCTTTATATTGATATCATCTTATATTATTCCTATACTTATATCATGTAAACCTGTTGCTGCGTTCGCAGGTTTCGGAGCCACCTTTCTATTCTTGTATTCACACTGTTTTACTTATTTCCAAACAGTTGTATTTAGAAGTTGTAGTAAACTCTGTAGAGCTTATGACTTGTACTACTGGTTTTGGGAAATTGTATATTCTATAAAGATTTCTATATCGAGACTGTTAGACTTTCTTTATTATTGTTGTTCTTCAGTAAAATGTTGGGCTTACCTAATCCCTAAGACTAGGTGCCATCACTAAAACGGAGGGGAAATTGGGTCGTGACAGATTCATAAAATTGATGAACTTGTTAGACGTTAGTTTCCAAGTGAGTGTTAACTTTCTCTTCAAATATTGAGCTAATACTAGTGATGCTAAAAGTAAGGTCCAACTGCTGATGCTAATGGATGTGGATGATATAAATGAGTGAAAAATAATAGATATAGGTTGGGGGAGTCGATATTCGGCCGAAATTTCAATTGCATCGTTATGGGTAGGCTTAAGGCTAAAGCCAAATTATATTCGAATTGTCAACTTAAGAGGTTAGAGGCATAGCTAGGCTATCTATTTGGTAAATTATGTATAATGGGGACGTAATTAGACACATGCCTACAACCACATGTTTTGAAAATTTTCAGGTGCATAAATGACTAAATAATGTTTTGTAAACTTAAGCACGTGGGAATGAGCTTGTGTGAGAGTGTTACAACATAGTCATAATCTACATGGCTATTGAATGGATCAAAATGATATTTATGATGTCTCTATGTATTATGATCTTCACGTGAAAATATATTTTATTTAGGTTGCCAAATGAACAATAAAATTATTGATGACCTATTCGACAATTAGTGGCGGCATAGCTATCATTGAATGGCGACTAAAGTTGCTACTAAACATAAATAATTACAAGACAAAAAAGAAATGCAAAAAAATAAATTTTCGGAAGTTTGCCAAAGAATAATTACTTTCAGGGTGACTTATTTGACTTTTGTGATAGTTGTTTTAAATGTCAGATATTAATATAAGATATTCGTTTAATATTTCATTGTTCCTAGAAGTGTAGAGTATATTATCTTTTTAAATCTGGTAATGAATCATTGATGTGAGAACTAAACTAGCTCAGACTTTTGTTTGGTGCATGCCATTTGTGGGGAACCTTGTAGTTGATTTGAAGTATTGGGTGTGATTCATAAAATTGAATAACTTGTTAGACGTTAGCTTCCAAGTGAGTGTTAACTTTCTCTTCAAAATAAACTATTGAGCTATTACCGGTGATGCTAAAAATAAGGTTCAACTGGTGATGCTAAAAACAACTTTTCTTATTAATTTGTTTTAAAAAAAAAAAAGATACAATTATAGATTTGCATATAATGTAAACTTTTAATTTTTCATTTTACCTTTAGTAAAAAGCTTTTATAGTTACACAAATGTTATGACCACACAAAGTTTTTACCTTAAGCTTTTCCGACTCCAAATTTCAAAAGTCATTCTTTTTCTTATTGAACTCTTATTTGAAGATGTGGCCAAGTCTCTTCTTCTTCGCTTTTGCCCGTAAGTTCATATATAGATGCAACAAAATGTAGTAATAGTTGATCATCTTGAGTTGAACACGGTTCCTGTAAGGTTATCGTACGTAGTTGACTTTTTGTTGTTTTTCAGAGATACATATTTCCAACTTTTCTTAGGTGGAACGTGGGAGACATCATTGGATCTCGCAAAGGCTCTGTGTGATTTACAATATAAAAAATTCAAGTCAAAAAGAAAGAGAGCCAATATTTCATCTTATGGAGACTTCCCCAATGCAGAAGAATTAGCAAGTTTTAGTGAGAAAGAGCTAAAAGGTAAAGGCAATTTTGGGTATAGAGCAAGGGAGTTGATTATGTTGGCAAAACAAGTTGTTGATGGCGAAATTTATCTCAATAAGTTTGAAAAAGACCACATTGGTACCCAACCAAGCTGGTCTACGCTCAAGTTAAATGGTGCTGGTCCGTTCGCTATTAAAACTATCATGATGTGTGCTGGATATTATAGTTACATCCCAATTGATAGTGAAACGATGCGTCATATGGATGAGGTAAACGAAATTCATTCCTGGATCTGCTTGTTTCACTTTATTTGGCTCTTTTGATTTATTAACTTATTGCATATTCTACTTTCAACCTAAATGAGCTTTAAATGGCTTGTCAATAGAAATTAATCGGGACAAAAGAATTTATTTATTTTCATCTTATTAGCCCATATTTTTATTTTGTTAGTCATTATTTTCCGAGTCTGATGAATGAGCTTCATTTCAGTTTCATGGACTTAAAGTGCACAGGAGAAAAAGAGGATCCATCAATCTCCAGATAAGGGACAAAATACAGCAAATCTACAAACGTTATGATCCATTTCAGTGTTTGGCTTACTGGTACGTTGTGAATAATGCTCTCCCATTTTTTATAATAGCGCAAACAAAAGATGCTCAAATACACTTGTTTTATTCTATTTATCTTGACTATATTTAGGTTTGAACTTGCCAACTCTTATGAAACGGAACTTGGGAAGGCATTAAGTGAGTTATTACCATCTGAATATCATCGTGTTACTGGTAACTATGAAAATGAGAAGAAATTATTCTGAGGTAACATTGTGCAATTAACATATATACTTCTGTATATGTAATTATTTATCTTTATTTTATTTTCATCTTTTTGCTAATAATTTACTTTAAAACTAAAATTGTAATAAAAACATCCCATTTTTCTTAGGTAACATTGTGGACATAACATATATTCTTCTCCATATCTATATATTTTATTCACGTGATTGACTTTGATTTATGCATCCTAGCAATTCACATGGAAAAAAAGGGAAAGAAGAAGAAGAAGATACCGAACAGAGAGTAAGGAAAAATGGGAGGAAGAATCATAGAAGGGGAAAAGGGTTGAGAGAAGAAAATATTTACAGAATTTCATTCTTGTTTCTCTCTGTATTTATAGGCTGTGTTTTTGTAGCCATAACTGCATTAAATAATTTGACTAAATCCCAAACTGACTTGATTTTCTAACTAGCTATTTTCCTTGTTCTAACATTCCATATTTCGTTTAGGATATACTTGTAACTCCATGTTTATTAAGCCAAATACATAGGCAGGTGTTTCAATTATTCATCTAGCAACCTAGCTAATACCTATGACCCTTTAAAAACTTGACCTCTATGTAACATAGAGTGGGCACTATCTTGCATTAAAATTGACATCCACTCTAAAGTATAGATTGTAACAAAAGCTTAGAAACCTAGAAAAAAGGAAAAAAAACAAAATGTTTGAGAAGTTATTACCTTGTGTAGAGGCATCTCCGATCCCCAGCGAAGCAACAGAAAGAGAAAAAGATATTGATGAGCATTTTGGTGTCTCATCTCAGATATCACAAAGAAATATCAAATATTCAGGCACCACATGTTGGATGGTATTTAGTTTTCTATTATCAGTTCAATTTTTTTCAAGAAAAAAGGTATAACAAGTACCCGTATTTCAAAAATACTCATTCAGTCATTTGAGAAATTCTTACTGGCGCAGTTGTATGGTTTGCTGGCTGTTTTATTTCTCTGCAATCATGTTGTTCATGAGTAACCAAGACAAATAACTCTGACCCAAAGCTAAAGAACTGAGCAACTGATTATTAAATACATTGAGATTGCAAGATATAAGGAAGTGAAAGAATAAGCGGATGGTCAAACTTATGTGATCCAATAAGATCATATAAGCATTAAGATCTAATATGATGCCAATTAGAAGTCCATTCTCAACCTCATTGCCTATTTGACAAAAAAGAAACAAATAACAAATGTGAATAGTGTAACCATATCAGAAATGAAGCAAATATACATGCGTAAGAAGACGAAATAGAGCAGAATTTTATCCAATTTTGAGAAAGACTTTGTATACGGTCGAAATTAGGTATGCCCGATTTCACGGGCTCGAAGAGTCGCTTCAAGCCCGAGTTCAGGATGGGTCGAGTTCGAGGCCGATGAACCAAGCCCAAGCTCGATGATAAAGTACAAGGCTCGAAGATCGGAGTACGCGGCGAGCACCGAAGCCGAGTATGACCAACCCCGAAATGATGCCGTTACGGGTTTGTAACAGAAAGCGCAAGATTCTCGCCACGTCCCCAAGATCATGATGTAAATTCCGGAATAGATTTGTACGGGTCAGTACGAATCCGTACTAGGCGGTTAGACAGTTGTCGCAATAGGATTCTTTACTGTAAGTAGAAATGTACCTTATTTAGGGTTCCCCTACTGGGGACCCCAATCATTTGTAACCACAATCAATCATTGGCAAAAGAATATATTTTTTACTTTCTTGCTCATTACTCATCAGAATTGTTTCTTAACTTTATTGTCTTTTCTTTATTGTTCTTGCTAACCTACCTCGAGGTCGTCTAGCTCGAGGTCAAAACTTGCTTAAGCACTGGTTTGATTCAACTTTCTTCTTTAATTTACAACAACAACAACATACCCAGTAAAATCCCATTAGTGGGGTCTGGGGAGAGTAGAGTGTACGCAGACCTTACCCCTACCCCGAAAAGGGCAGAGAGGCTGTTTCCAGGAGACTCTCGGCTCAACAGCAGAGGCAATAATATCCGAAACGAAACAAGAGAAAAAAACATGTAACAACAAAAGATACCAGAAAGAAAATAACCACAACAAATAAGTGAAAGGACAATAACACAAAACTATGCAAAACAACAATGTGAATACAACAAAGACCGCTAACAAACGAAACTCTATCAGACTACCCAGTATAAAAGAGGGAAGAACTCTCGACTGCCCCTTAGCCTACCACCCTATACATCTGATTTCTTAGTTATTAATTAGTATTGAACTAAATCACGTATCTTTAAAACCACAAACAAGTTTAATTATTACTCGTATTTTCGCAAACAGACTTACATGGACGCCTTTGAATAATTTCATCATAAACAATATTATATGTGGAATTGTCATCACGGTTGGCTAGTGCAAACGAACGAATCAGCACTTTCACGGTGTTTGAACTCTTTGCTCTCGTAATGACATGCAATAATTAATTCATTGAATAAAAAACACTTAATGAATCTCAATACTAATTTAAGTCCAAGAACTCAAATCAAATGGGACAAAAACTTTACCAAAAAGGTACAAATTACAAACTACAGAAGCACTATTGGTCCATGTAGCAGATACCTGGTAAAAAGATGGATTGTAACTTTTAGCAGATGATATCAAACATCTATTATGCTACATGTTTGACAAAAAATATTAAGCTCTTTGTTAAACTAATTAATGATGAAATACAGGGTGAATCTTAGTTAAACAATAAATTCTAGATCTAATATTGGAGGATATTAGCGGGATGAACAATAATGTATGAGAATATTAAATACCAGGTATGTACTCAATGATTATCAATAAATATTATAACATGAACATGCAATAAATGTAATGAGAAGGAATTTATCACCCAAATGTTAGATGACTTGGGTGATTCTTTCTCCTGACGTCAACGTGGAATGATGGAAAGTGAGGATGGATAAGGAATCTTTGGATCTAGCAAACAAAGAATGAATAACGTATGTTGAGCAAGGTAGTCAGTGAACAAAACAATCTTTGTATATTCTTTCTAGTCAACTCTTTTACAAAGTGCTCTTATTAAGAAGTGAATATCCCCCTTTTGTTCTTTGTCTCTTCCTATTTATAATTAAGGGATATCACTAAGAAACCCTAAAAAGTACCACATAAGGAATATTCAAAGGAATATTCCTTATGTCTACTGCTGAACTATCCTACCGTTACTTCCTTGCTACATTCACTTGACCTCGGCAATAATCCTCCTTGAGACGACTCCTCGCCGTTGTGCAGTGGTTGACTCTTCCCTCGACCCTGTTTATTTGAGTTATCAGGCCGTCCAAATTTAGACCAATACACTACATACACGCAACCATTATATATATAAAAAATATTTGCCTTGGTAAAACAGAACCCGTAATTACATCAAGTATAGCCTGGCTTCAATTCACCGTCATGCAAAGTGTCCATTCTGAAGAATTCCAAGAAAATCAAAATCTTCTAATCAACATATGTTTGGAAGGGAATTGTCCACTCTCTATAGAAAAACTTAATTCAATTATTGAGCGGAGGAGAAACTCATGGCAAGATGGAGTTTTACAATTGAGCGGTCACACATTTCAAATATTTAGCTATGGCATAACAGAACGACACGTTAATGCAGCCTGTCTTCCTATATAACAGGCAGCTATCGCCCCTTTTTCAAATCAAACAAGTAGATACCTGATCTTTCACTTTGTTCAAAATAATCAGTTAAATTATCTATCTATATCTATATCTATTGTAACGATCCAAAGGGTCATCACATGTTTTCTTACTCATTCCGTGCTTCCGAGGCCTTGAAAACCTCATTTGTAGTCGCCTCGATTTGCATGCGCAGTCCGGCCGCGTAGCCGGAAAGCTTAAATATGAAATTCTGTGAAAAATGCTAAAAATTTGATATTAAAATGAGTGAATTTGACTCCGGTCAATATTTTTGGGTAAACGGACCCGGACCCGTGATTTGACGGTCCCGGAGGGTCCGTAGAAAAATATGGGACTTGGGCGTATGCCTGGAATCGAATTCCGAGGTCCCAAGCCCGAGAAATGAATTTTTGAGTAAAATTATTTTTCTGAAATTTATGAAGAAAATTGAAATAAAAATTGGTTAGAACATGTTGGTATCGGGCCCGTATTTTGATTCCGGCGCCCGGTACAGGTCTTATATGTGGTTTAAGATATTTCTGTGAAGTTTGGGTGAAATTGGACGTCGTTTGACGTGTTTCGGACTTAAAACTCTAAATTTGAAAGTTCATGAAGTTTGAAGAAAAACTAGTGATTTTGAGGTTTGATTCATTGTTTTTTATGTTATTTTGGCGATTTGATCGCACGGTTAAGTTCGTAGGATGTTGTTGAGTTAGTGCATGTGATTGGTTAGGAGCCCCGAGGGCTTGGGAGTGTTTCGGGGGTGTTCGGAGTGATTTCAACTTAGGAAAATTGCAGGTTTTTGCTTCAGCTGTTGCAGGTTCCTTTTTGTTCTCCGCGTTCGCGAAGCTTTGAGTCTTCCCTTCATCGCGTTCGCGTTCCTGACACACGTTCGCATAGAGTTATTTGGCCCTGGGGACTCAGCTTCCTTTTCCTCTTCGCGTTCGCATACATCCTCTTGCGAACGCGTAGTCTTGCAGATCCCTTTCATCGCGTCCGCGTGAAGGTACACGCGTTCGCGTAGAGCAAGTCCTGGATACCCCCGGCCTTTCCTCTTCGCGTTCGCACTCTTTCCATCGCGAACGCGGTGGTCTGCCAAGTTTACCCTTCGCGAACGCGACCCTCCTTCTGCGAACGCGAAGGGTGTTGATACCCAATTTTTCCCTAAGTATTTTTATGTACTCAAAATATCCTCAAAATAGCATATACATGCATATATAAGCATTCCCAAGAGTTTTTGTATTTTTTCTTATTTTAAATTAATTTATTGTCTATTTTAACAATACAAAATCCAATAATTATTCCCAAAATTATCATTTTTGTGAATAACTTATTTTATTCTCATATTTACACCAAATATAATTAAGGTAATTTTTTGTATGTTTTTACAAATTTGTTTGGTATTTTTAAAGCTAATTGCATATAAAGGCATATTTTACAAATTTGTTTGGTATTTTTAAAGCTAATTGCATATAAAGGCATATTTTACGATTAATTGTAAAATTAGTTCTAATATTTTAAATTAATACATATGTATTATTAATTGGTTCAGCATCTTCAATTTTCTTTTAAAATCATTTTCACTATTTTTATAAAATAACAGGGGAAAAACTGGCTATTTCAATTTTGGCCACATTTCATTTCAATTATATCCTCAATTTCATTTTAATCTTAAACCCAATTGGCCCCAATCCTAATGCCCAATTGGGCCAGCCCAATTCCAATTTAACCCAACCCCTGACCCATTAAACTAAACCCGCCCGGGATCCCTTTAAATCCAGGCCGTTGATCCTTTTGATCAACGGCCACAAATAACCCTTTCCTTTTTAATTCCAAACGACCTAACCCTAACCCTCATTTCTCTCAGACAGGCGCCCCCAAACTCTTTCCTCCTCTCAAACGCTCCCTAGCACTCGAAACCCTAATCGCCTCCGCCGTCTTCTCCGAACAATCTCATCGGAGTCCATGGCTTCTCCGGCCATGGACATCCTGTGCTTACCTTCCTTTCCCCCAAACCGTGGTTGTTCGAGATTTCGAGGCCTGACCTCGATAAATTCCGTTCAGATCCGTTGTAAATCTGTGCTTCTATGGCTTCTCCGGCCATGTCCCGATGTGTTCGAGCTTTAAGAGCCTAGCTATGGCTCAGATCTGTTCAAGACCAGACCCTTTCCACGCCTTCTCATTTCTAGGATTTCTCAGAAACCCTAAACTATTCGAGGTTCTTTCTTTGTTTATTTGCCTAGATCTGTGTCGAACCTATGCTATATTTGACGTTTTGAGTGTTTTCCCCAAATTTCCTTTTCAAAATCGTTGGTTTTTCAAAATTAGGGTTTCTGAAAATCTTTCGATTCTTGTTGTTCTTTTCTTTTAGATGTTTGTTTGTATTATGCTCGTATGTTTTCCTCCTCTATTACGCATGTATTGTCTTTCTACTTTTATATGTGTGCTCACATGATTAGTCTGTTTTTCTCACTCTTCTACCATGCATATTTACTACTGAGTTTCTTGATGTTTTGCTTTCCTGAACTATGTTCGTGTTCTTGTTAATCATGTTTTCTTAAATGCCAAAGTTTTTCTGAGCATGTTCTTCATGACTTATAGTGGTTTCCTTTCTTTGATTGTTTCAAGCCCGCCATTGTATTTGCCTGATTCTCATGAGACTCCTTGAGTCTGTTCACTTGCCTTGTCGTTTCTGTGTTTGATTCGATGGGGAAACCCTAGAATTTGGGGGTTTTTCTTGGTAAATTGAATTAGGGTTCCACTTTGGGGACCCTGTACCTTCAGACTCACTATGAGTCTCTGGTTGAACTCGTATTCTTTTGTTTACGATTCTAAACACTTCAATGTTAAACTCTTCTGTATGAATTGTTTGCTTTATATGCAAGAAGCTCCTCTTCCAAGGGTTTTGGTGATTGCTTGATTGATTTTGGATCCCTTTGATAGGGTCTTGATTGATTGCCACTGATTTTCTTTGGTTAAGCCCTCTTTACCTATTTCTGGTTTGGTTCATTCGATTTAAACTTAGCACTTTGATTTTGTTAATTGTTTGATTGATTCCCTTTCTTTTCTCTTTACAAATCAAGTACTATTGAAACCTTTCCTTAAATATACCTCGTGTATTTTCCCTTCTTATGCTACTGTGAAGGATTTTATTCAAATTTCCTTTCCTTGTTTACACTTTTCCGTTTGAAATTAAATCCCTTGACTAAAGGGAGAATATTTGAGACTGATTTTTTTTTAAAAGGGTTTTCTTACCTTTCTTGTTTGCTTCTCTACACTATAAAAGAGGCTACCCTTCTACACTTTTACACACGAACACAGAATACCATCTGAGTTCACAATTCCCTTTCACTCTCTCTTTCTGATACTCACACTGCTGTGGACTTTGCTCGCTTTCTTCTGCATTCTTTACTTCTATACCGGTATGTTTCAGTTAGTTTATACGCCCCAAGAACAATGTGTTTAATTCTGTCCACATGTTTTCTAGCATATTATAACGTGTTTCCCCTTCTCTTACAGTCCAACATTTAAATAATCTGTGCAGTTGTTTGTTTGTTGTGAATATGATGCTTTATGAATTCCCTTACCCCTTTTACCCCTTTGTATGTGAGTTTATTGTTCAGGGCATAGCAGCACCCCAATATTGCTGTCTATGATCCTGAACTGGGTTCATTGAACTCCTTAACTCAATCAATTCCCACTTCCCATTCTCCCCATTATGTGCTTGAGCCTTGACTTAGGTCTGATAGTCCTAATCACTATTCAGACCTTTGTCTAACCATCAAAAGGCCTGTTCCTAACTTGTTCATCTAGCAAGTGGTCAGGGGTGTGCCAGCCTACCTTATGGCTAGGTATGACCACCACCTGTCATGGCCCCCTAATTCCCTTTCACTTTGCACTTACTCCTAGCTTTGGGACCCCTGAGCTCCCTCTGAACTTGGATGCCTGAGGGCTGGCTATTCCACACTGCACCATCCTGTTCATAATGGTATCCTGGGTGTAAGCAATGCCTGGAATCCCTGAGGTTCCTTGAAACTTTGAAACACCCTGGATAATGAGAAGGCTTTGGAGATCTGGACCCCGGAGTTGGTTAAATACATATTATTGGACATTAAGATTGAATTAGGCTGCTTGGATCTAGCTGTTAGTTTTTGATGTATTTTTATTATTTTAGCTGATTCATTGGGTTGTAATAACTTGCATAGAACTCGGGGAATCTAGTAAAAGGGTGTGGGAGGGGTTTTACTTTCTTGCATCAATAAAGGGTAGATATCATGACTTTAGGACTTTAATTTTTTCACTAGAAAAATTGCACATAAGATGGTTCGATGTTTCTGATTCAAGTCACCTAGATACCATGCCTATAGGGTTTAACGTTTAATTATGATATAAGTCATCTAGAAATCCTGCCTATAGGACCTTAACGTTCATGTAATCAGTGCATATAGAAATCATGCCTATAGGGAATGCATATGCATTAGGCAAACTGTAGGGTAATTAAATAATTACCTCTTCTTACCAGTTCTTAACAGACTTATTAAAATTAGATATAGATATCATAGGATTCCGCATCAAGTTCGTCCGATTCTTCTTAAGCAATAACAATCTGTTAACTGGTCTCTAATATCTTAATGTTTTCAGCCTCAATCTTTTGACAAAAATCCTTTGAATCAGTATACATTTGAGTTCTTCAAATCAGCACCTCTTCTGAAATGGTTTCTTTCTAAAATTCTGCCTAAACATTTTCCAACTAAGTTTTGGTCTTCCTGAAATTGTCTTTAAAACAGTTCTGCAGTTTACTCTTTCCTTAAGTATTTCTGACTCTAGAACTCCTTTTATGGTTTATACTCATGATTTTCTTAAAACATATTTCTAAACTGACTGCAGTCTGTACTTTCCGGCATTAGACTACTTTTCTAGAACCAGTACTTTCTAAATCACCCGCTTAAAATACCTTAAGTTCTGACAATTGGATCCAAGTTGCCTAATTTGGGCTTCCTGTCTAAACGTATGTGTCGAACCAGTTCGCTCGCTGCTTAATTTTTAATTTTAAAGACCAAACCAGTATGTGTAAAGGCATGCTAAACTATATGTTATCTGATTTACGGGGTTTATGTGAGCGTTACCTGTTTGTCTGTTCATTCCCCCTACTTGTTACTTGTTTTTGAATGTCGATTAGAATTTTTGTCCTTTAAACTCCATAAAGGCCCCCATCCCTTTCTTCCCCTTTTAGGATTAGAAGTCCTAATGCCCCGGGACTGATAGCTTGGGACGAGTAATAGCATGCAATAGGCAAACGATACCATTCCGCGATCCAATACCTTAACGGGGTGGGAAAGGGTAGACATGGAGATGATGATTACACGATAACACTATGCGTACAATTGAGTACCAGTGTTGTGCGAATGATCCATGTAATATATATACCTAGGACCCCCCTCCCTCTTTATTAGTTTAATAATTTTCTGAATCTTAAAAAGCTGTTGCACTTTCGACTTCTGTTTTTCACATAATTTTCAGATTGTTCGCGCTAAGTACTTGACTTCTTCCTACTTGCACTTTTAACTAAACTGCTCCTTCCCTAAAATTCAGTATTTTTTTTTAACCTTTTGTGCTCCTTATTTGTAATAGTTTCCTCGTATTTGCAATGCTTGCTTGTTTACTTATTTGTTTGCATTCAAAGTCACAATTGTAGCATGACCGAGAACCACACTAGTGGATCTTGAGGGGTGCCTAACACCTTCCCCTCGAGATAATTTCTAGCCCTTACCCAAACTCTGGTTCTTCATCTCAAATTCTTCCTTAAAGTGTCCTAATGCACTATAATCATTAGGTGGCGACTCTTCAAACTAAAAAACCCAATTCTCGCAAGGGAATAGAGTTGTCCTCCCGAATGTCGTATACCCGATTCCGAACTCCGTTTTGGAAGAAAAAGGGGGCGTCGACAAAGGGCAATTTTGCCCAGTTATATTTTTAATTTCCAGAACAGTGTAGTTACGGGATTTTCATAAACACTCACGAACTCTTTCTTCTCCAAGGTCCTTAGGCATCCATTGAAGCTCTCCTTCACCAACACTTCTTGGGTTAGTAAATTTCAACTCGTTATCTTCATTTTTCATCAATATCTATTGAATTCCTAAGCCTAAAACATGTAATTTATGGTAGAAATTGGGGGAAATGGTAGAGTTAGGGCTTTTTGAATTTTCTTGATTTAGACCTCGTTTTGGGGTCGAATTTAAAAACAAATTATATATTCGGGCTCGTGGTTGAATGGGGGATATGAATTTGGTCCGAACCTCGTGTTTTGACCAAGCGGGCCCGGGGGCAATTTTTGGGATTTTGGGAAGAAAACTTGGAAATCTATAATTAGGCATTGGGTTTGATTTATTTAGCATATATTGATAGTATGAAGTCATTATTGGATAGATTTGATTGAGTTGGAGCCGAATTCGAGAAGGAAAGTGGTTGTTGTGGATTGATTTGGCCGTGGAAGTTGATGTAAGTGTTTGGTCTAACCTTAGCTTGAGGGAATAAGAGTTGAGTCTTATTTGCTACTTGCTAATTGTCGAGTACGATGTATAGGCATGGTGACGAGTATCTATACATTGGTGTCTAGCATGACCGTGAGTCCTTATATTGCGAATATCTTGGTTTTGTTATAGCTTCCACACTTAATTGATGATTTCTATATGTTGTAAAGAGTATGTGAAAGGAAATTGTGATCTTTGAACTTCGTGGAGCGTTGGCTCGAGTTGAAATACAAATTGTGAAGGTATATGAGATATTTAAATCCTTGGAGCGTTGGCTCAAGTGATGATGTGAACGATGAGATGAAAGTGAAAGAAAGAGAAAGAGTTATTGGTTTATTTCCCTTGCCGGGATGTTTTGTTTTTTTGTTGATTTTCTCCCTTGCCGGGACATGGAAATTTATTGATATTGTTCCCTTGCTGGGATTTAATTGTTTAATTGCATTCCCTTGCCGGGATTCCTATCATTATTTGTTTACTTTCTTGCCCCTTATTTGTGATTGTTGTTTGGGTGAGGAAGAGTGATAAAGCACGAAGGGTGATACCGTGCATTGTATGATATTTGTGAATCGGGTTGCGCACCGCAACAACGCTAAATGATACAGATCGGGTTGCACGCCGCAACAATGATATTTGTGGATCGGGTTGCACGTCGCAACAATGCTAAATGATATGGATCGGGTTGCACGCCGAAATAGTGTTGTTATATATTGGGATCGGGTTGCGCGCCGCAACAATTATTGATACAAGTGGGTTTATTTTGGATATTAGTTTCTTTGTTCGCTGTAAATTCTAAGCTGCCCTTAGACTGTTACTCTGGATTTACTGTTAATACTGGTATACCCCCGCAGCATGTTTCCCCCTCCCTTCTTTACTTGTTTATTCCTGCTTTACTTTCCGCTGTATATTATATAACTGCACGGGTTTAATTGGTAGTCCGGTCCTAGCCTCGTCACTAGTTCGCCGAGGTTAGGCTAGGCACTTACCAGCATATGGGGTCGGTTGTGCTGATACTACACTCTGTGCTATTTTGCACAGATCCAGGTTTTGGACAGCAGCAGCAGTAGCGTGGGAGCAGGCCTTCAGTCCAGCGAGACACCGAGGTAGCCTTGCAGGCGTCCGCAGGCCCGGCGTCTCCCCTATCTTTTACTTTAGACTGTTATCTCATTGTATTCGAGACAAAAAGATATATTTCTTTCAGACATTGTATTTAGTATTCTTAGATGTTCGTGAGTATTGTGACACCAATCTTGGGTAGAGGCTTATGTTGAATTCTTCCGCATTTCCATTCAGTTTTTCGTTAATTTAAGACTTCCGCTTATTTAGTTAAATCAGTTGCTTTTATTTTAATGCTGATAAATTATTAAAAAGGATTATGTTGTTGATGATAAAGTAATTAATGTTTGGCTTGCCTAGCTCCCAATAGTAGGCGCCATCACGACTTCCGAGTGGGAAATCCGGGTCGTGACATCTATCTATATTATTATAAAAGCACGAATGTAAAACGCTAAATATTGAACGACTAAAATATCCCTAAAATATTGACCGATTTTTATACCCTTTATTATTTACATTAATTTTCAAAAGAAGTCATAAGAAAAGGATATAACTGGAAATATTACACGCTAAGGCTAAGAGTTGTAATAGAAAAAGAATTTACATGTGAAAGAAAGTAAAGTTATAAATAAAATAAGAACTAACGGTGGCTTCCCAAACTCTCTCCCAATTCAATTAGAACAAACACGAATATCAACTACCATACTTGCAAGTGTATATTTGAAAGGCCACGTAAAGTACCTTGAATAGATTCTTCATAAAGGATGACTTAATCCAACCTTGTTGGAGATCAAGGTTCATAAATACACAAGGCATCAACAAACCAAGTGATGGAATAAATTAAAGTAAGTTGCATCTAGAACTTGAATTATGCTGCCATTCCAAACGAGAGACGAGAAGAGTAGGATCCTACATTTTGGACTCATTGTCCGCAACACTGTGGCTTTGAAATATTCGTAAGGTTATCTTATTTTGTAGTTCACTTTTAATTGATAAATAATAAATGGACAAAGGAAACCTTTTACTTAATAAGTCTCAATTTGAATAGCAGTCGTTTGCATCATTTTTTATACATATGAATTATAGCCACAAAATTAAACAATAAATTCACTCACGTATGTGCCATACAACATCATTCTTTTGTTAGTATTATCAGGGATCTATTAAAATTCTTCTATTATAAAAGCACGAATATTTTGAAGCTAAATGTTGAGTGACAAAATATCCCTGAAATTTTGATTGACTATTTTATCCTTTTAAGTTTAATATTACTTAGCTTCCATGAAACAAGTCAATGTAGAATATAATTGTAATGTTGGATAGAAATTAAATCCTTCTATTAAAAACGAATCTTATCCTACACATGAAACAAATTAACAGTAGTTGAATTCCAACAGTAACATATATCCTTTCAAATCATATCAAAACACCTCATTTGTGACCTACAATTACAATTATGTTCTCGAACGTACTTAAGTTAGAAAATCACATCTGTTAACAATTACTCCTTTGCATTAAGCTGCGTTTGTTTAAAGAAATTTAAAACCAACTTTTGAAGTGTCTTCCATGAGCGTCGGAAGCTATCAAGCAAAAATTCTATAAAATAAAACCATTACAATTACAATAGGATTCTTCTTATATATCCAAAACACCGTATATTTCATATCAAGATGAATCAAGACTTACAAATATGTTTAACAATTATTTATTAAAATTAGATAAGTCAAATATATTTTAATAGCTATATAATTATTTAATGAATTCCAAAGTTATAATAATAAGGAAAAAGTAGTACTGTTTTGTACAAATTTCGTAATGATTTTTTTACTTGCGCACGTAAGTCTTCCTTGTCCATTTTGTTGTCCATAAGTAACTAAAAAAGTATTAACGATAATAAAATATACATGGTAATGTATGAATTAGCAACAAAAAGTAGCATTTTTAATTTTATAATTAAGTTGCTCGAATCAACACTATTCTGATAACAAGTATTCATATATATTTCACATTAACTATTAGGCGCTTTAATTGTTATACACTTCTAATATCTACTCCTATCTTATCTTTTATTATACTTTTGCTTTTCATCTTTTCCCAGTCCTAAGTATTACGTGTGAGGCACGTACGTAGAGACTAGTTATTATAAAAGTATGAATACAATGTCCGTTTACAAAAATAACCTTATAATATTAAATATAATAACTCACAATAAAAGGACAAAATTGAAATTCTTGACATTAATCTTGTAATCCTATTAGTTTTAGGACATAATACTACACTTAAGAATCCTACATGAACCAAACGAAGAAAGACAAAACCCCAAATTGGAAGGAACTATTATACATTCAAAGTCATAAAACTACGATAGGTTATGGCTGTTGGAAAAATATTGGATGATTATGGAGAATAGAAGGTTTAGCTTGAGGCGTGTCGAAGACACTGTCCTTAAGGATATTTCGCCTACACCGTAATAAACAAAATTAGGCGTATCCCCCAGGATTCAACAAGCTCTTCTAGTATAAACTAGGAGCAGAAACAACAAAAATTAACAAAGACAACCCAGCACAATAGAAGAAATGGGAAGAAAATTTTTAGCTTTTTTATTTTCACTCATTTCTAAAGATGAAAACCAACAAAGTATATATAGTAAGAAAAATTTCACAATCTAATTGAAGAATACGTTAAATCCCATAAGGCTTTTCTGTTACAAAAATAAGCCATAAAGGCCTCAGTTATAAAAGTAAGCATTAAAGCCTTCTGTTACAAAAGTAAGTTTAAAAAATGTTCTTTCAAATGGTGAACTCAAATTTCAAGACTACTGAAGGTTTCTTTCAACAAGTAACGTTCTTAATCCATAAGACCAATACGTTAACAGTTGATAATAACGTATAATAATTATCAATTAATTGTCTGATTTTGTTAGTCAAAAATTAAATTCAAACTTATCAAATTAGTGTTACAAATATATTTAAAATAATTACTATAATGACTCATTAATATAATAGTAAGAAAATGAATCTAGACATAATTTTAGAATATTTCTTTTTGAGATATCAAAAGTATTTTTCTATCAATGGCTTCATATTGGACACCCAACTAGGATTTAAAGAAACAAATTTCAAACTTAAACAGATATAGCAAGAGAGTTCTTCTGGCATGGTCTTTTAAGCAACTAAAAGTAAAAGTAAAAAATAGAAAAAAGGATATAATATGTCATATATCTATGCATAGAGAGTATAAAATTTATTTAAAAGTTAAAGCACAAAAGACAGATGTCCCTTTTATTTTTTATACTTTTTTCTTTTTAATTAATATCTTAATTTGGTCTATTCTAAATTTTAAGTTGCAACTGGTAATCATTGTTATGTTTACTACTTTAGTAAATCAGTGTAATATTTAACCAAAAAAAAAAAAGAGGAGGAGGAAAAAGAACTCTTCAATAAGGAAGCAATTTTTCGTCAAATAATAAAATATTAATTAAATAAACAAGACAAGTACTCATTAAGAAGGAATACAATTTTTCAATACAAAAATCTTTAAATACAAAGAAAATAGCTTTTCAAGATAAGTATTATCTAATTTAAGAAGGAACAAAATTGTTCTACCAAGAAACGCGAAAATATGTAGGTATTCTTTATTTTGTTTAGAGACATGGTTATTTAGTTAAAAAAAAATAACTAAATGAAAGGTTTAAAGATAGGTCGTTGAATTCTCTGTTCTTTATATTCAGTAAACAAAAATTACTTGTATATCGTAAAAACTGTGAACAGGCTCATGAAGATAGGTGCAAGATCAAATGAAAGCAACTACCATACAATTTTGTGCTTACGAGTTAGGAAAATTATGCAATTGATAATATTGCTAAAACTTATGTTGCGGAAAGCAAATTCTTGTGGTGCTAAAATATTGAGTTTTCATCTGCAACATTGCACTCTTTTATTTTATCTTGCAGATTTTAATGTGAGTTTAACTTTTTAGTTATAATATGTAGATATGGCATACTTTTATTTTCTATTTTACATGTAAACATAGTTACTCTATGAGGTGGGAAGAAATTAAAAGTGTTAAACGTGCGATCTAGAGTTTAGAGAGAACGAATGAGTCATGCTCACTAAAATATAATCTAAATTTTTTTTATTTATTTACTATACTTTTGTGTAATATCTATTTATAATACCCGTCAATAATTTTCTGGATTTTATACTGAATTTTATGTTATTTGTTTTAATTAAATTAGAATGTTAACCGTTTTCTTCTTTTTCCATCATACCTTTTAAGTAAAAATTAAACAGTATAAGCAAATTATATAGCATAATTGTCCATAACAAAGGAAGTGAATCACTATGGATATACTTACAAAATAAGAGAAGAGGATAAGAAAGAACAAAAATAACTCATAAAGTTGATTGATTATCTTTTGCAGGTAAATATATAATTTATGTTGAAAGAATATAAAAATAGTTGAAATTCTTCCTAATGCGTATGAAAAAGACTACCATTAAGTGAGAAAATTTTTTTATGGAAATGGAAGGAATATATATTTTAAATATCATAGCTTATTCTTTGTGATCACTATAATAATTAAATTAATTTCTAATAATATTATTACTGTAGACATTTAGAAATAAAAAAAGTTGACCACTAATGCTATCATTATAATAGAATAGTAAAAGAAAAAGTTGCAAATTTGTTTTAGGAGGATAAGTTTTATCATATTCTATTTTTATTGTGGATAGAAATATTATAAAGTCTTACCCTTTAATAAATGAAACTTCTTATTTTCTATAATTGTTGTAGAACTTTGATTGAATAACGTACAACCAAACGTGTTCGCACAAGAATTTGACTTCTTACGCTAAAAATGACTAATATTTTTTAATACTTGTCACGATCCGGATTCCCACCCTCGGGAGTCGTGATGGCGCCTACTAGTACGAGCTAGGCAAGCCAATTAATTTCACAATTTGCCCTTTTTACTCATTTTATATTCATTAGCAATTTTAATAATAATAATAACATTTAAATAGTGAAATTTAACATAAGCGGAAGAAAGAAGCCATAAGCTATCTGAACACGAATATCTAATACGACTGCTTGAACCTCGACTACCCAGAACTGGTGTCACAGTATCACAGACGGTCTAAGATTTACTACATACAAAGTTTGAAGAAAATATCAATACACTGTTTCTGAATATAAGGAAAATGAAATAGGAAATAAGGATAGAGGAGACGCCAGGGCCTGCGGACCCCTGCAGGTCTACCTTGGATCTCCGCATGAACTGAAAATAGCCTCCAACCTACGGTCCGAAGTCTACAACACTAGGGTCTGCACAAAAGAGTGCAGAGTGTAGTATCAGCACAACCGACCCCATGTGCTGGTAAGTGCCTAGCCTAACCTCGGTGAAGTAGTGACAAGGCTAGGACCGGACTACCAAATAAACCTGTACAATTATATAATATACAGTCGAAAGTAAAGCAGGAATAAGCAAGTAAAGGTGGGAGGGGGAAACATGTTGCGGGGGTATACCAGTATTAACAGTAAATCCAGAGTAACAGTCTAAGGGCAGCTTAGAATTCACTGCAAAACAAAAGAATCTAATATGCAAACTAAACACGATTGTATCAATAATTGTTGCGGCCCGCAACCCGATCCCAATATATATAACAACATTATTGCGGCGTGCAACCCGATCCATATCATATAATATTGTTGCGGCGTGCAACCCGATCGACATATAATATTGTTGCGGCGTACAACCCGATCCACATATAATATTGTAGCGGCGTGCAACCCGATCCACATATAATATTATTGCGGCGTGCGGCGTGCAACCCGATCCACATATAATATTGTTGCGGCGTGCAACCCGATCCACATATAATATTCACAATCATAATGAGAGTCCCGACAAGGATCAATAAGGCCTACACTATCTCGGCAAGGGATTCGCCAGCATAATAATTACGTCCCGGCGAGGGAGAAACAACTATAACCAAACTTGTTACAACATCTGACTACCTCAGCTATGACCAAACTTGTTCCAACATCTAACTACCTCAGCTATAACCAAACTGGTTCCAACGTCTAACTACCTCAACCAAACTTGTTCCAACATCTGACTACCTCAGCTATAACCATAATCCTCACCCAACACAAAGAATCATCAACCTAAACATCCGTAATATAAATTAAGAACACAATGCAAGGGAACCACAACTCAAAAATAGCCCGGAAAGGGGGCAACATAATGATCTCTCCCCTTTCTCACTTTTACTTCACAATTCACTTCACAACTCGAGCCAATGCTCTAAAGGTTCAATATCACAATATACGTTCACAATTTGTTATACAACTTGAGCCAACGCTCTTCAATGTTCATAGGTCACAATTCTTTCCACAAACTTTACATAACAATAGAAACGCTCATCAATGCATGAATAATACAACGAAATTATGGAAATCACAATATAAGACTCATGGTCATGCTCGACACCAACGTATAGATACTCGTCACCATGCCTATACGTCGTACTCAACAAGAAGCAAATAGAAAATAGGACACAACTCCTAATCCCTCAAGCTAAGGTTAGACCAAACACTTACCTCGAACTTCCACGACCAACTCAAGCCTCAAACACCGCTTTCCCTTTCGAATTTGGCTCCAATCAATCGAATCTATACATCATCGACATAATAACATCAATAAATTCTAAACAATCCAATTCCAATACTTAATTATAGCTTTCTAATCATTCTTCCTAAAAAGTCAAAAATTGACCCCGGGCCCGCTTGATCGAAACACGAGGTTCGGACCAAAACCCGATCACCCATTCACCCACGAGCTCGAATATATAATTTATTTTGAAATTCGACCCCAAAACGAGGTCAAATTTCCAAATAATCAAAAAGCCCTAACTCTACCCAAATCCCTAATTTTCTACCCTTAATCTCATGTTTTAGGCCTAGAAATCTAGTGGGTGTTGATAAAAATGGAAGAAAACAAGTCAAAGATTACTTACCCAAGAGGTTATGGTGAAGGAGTTCTTCAAAAATCGCCCAAGAGGTGTGGAGAAGATGAAGTTTGTGAAAAATAACGAAAATCCCGTAATGTGTTCTGTTTTTGAAACTTAAAATAACTGGGCAAAATTGTTCATCGCGTTCGCGACAGGTTCATCGCGTTCTTGATGGGTTAGGCCTGCTAGGCCTTCACGTTCGCGGAAGACGGCTCGCATTCGCGGAGAAGCGACCCCTCGAGCCATCGCGTTCACGTCCATGCGGTCGCGTTCGGTAGGTATAGTTCTCACTTCCCCCTGACCAGGCCACAAGCCTTCGCGTTCACGATACCAGGCCCGCATTCGCGAAGGGTAAACCCCCCAAAGCTTCGCGTTCACGACCTGGGTCTCGCGTTCGCGTAGAAGGAATTTTCCTTCAGCACAATTAACTCATCGCGTTCACGAGGGTCCTCCCGCGAACGCGAAGAAGGAAATACCAGAATACCAGCAACTGAAAACCTGCAACTTTTTAAGAGTTTAAAACTTTCCAAAATACATCCGAAACTCACCCGAGCCCTCGGGGCTCCAAACCAAACATACGTACTAACTCGAAAACATCATATGAACTTATCCGTGCGATCAAATCGCCAAAATAACATCATTAACATCGAATTAAACCTCAAAATCAATGAAATATTTCAAAATTCTCAAAACATCAAATTTCGCAATTAAGGCTCGAATCACGTCAAATGAATTCCGTTTCTTACCAAACTTCACAGAATTATCTTAAACCACATATAAGACCTGTATCGGGCGCCAGAACCAAAATACGGGCCCGATACCAACATGTTCTGATCAAAATTCATTTCCAAACCCTTTAAATAATTTTAGAAAACAATTTTCTTTAAAGATTCATTTCTCGGGCTTGGGACCTCGGAATTTGATTCCGGGCATACGCCCAAGTCCCATATTTTCCTACGGACCCTCCGGGACCGTCAAATCACGGGTCCGGGCCCGTTTACTCAAAACGTTCACTGAAGTCAAATTAATTCATTTTATAGTTAAAATTTATCATTTTTCACAGATTTTCACATATAGGCTTTCCGGCTACGCGCTCGGACTACGCACGCAAATTGAGGTGATGCTAAAAGAGGGTTTTAAGGCCTCGGAACGTAGAATTTCATTTTAAAACAAGTAATGACCTTTTGGGTCATCACATTCTCCACCTCTAAAACAACTGTTCGTCCTCGAACGGACAGAAGAAGGAAGTACCTGAGTCGGGGAAAAGATGGGGATAACGGCTCTGCATATCAGACTCGGACTCCCAGGTCGATGCCTCAGCAGGCTGACCTCTCCACTGAACACGAACAGAAGGAAAACTCTTCGATCTCAACTGATGAACCTGCCGGTCTAGAATAGCTACCGGCTCCTCCTCAAAAGACAAGTCCTTGTCCAACTGGACAGTACTGAAATCTAACACGTGGGATGGATCGCCGTGATACTTCCGAAGCATGGACACATGATACACTGGATGCACGGCTGATAAGCTCGGTGGCAACGCAAGTCTATAAGCCACCTCTCCCACTCGATCAAGAATCTTAAACGGACCAATGAACCTAGGGCTAAGCTTGCCCTTCTTCCCAAATCTCATCACGCCCTTCTTAGGCGACACTCGAAGCAATACCCGCTCGCCGACCATGAAAGCAAAAACTCGAACCTTGCGGTCGGCATAACTCTTTTGCCTAGACTGAGCTGTACGAAGCCTATCCTGAATGATCCTGACCTTGTCCAAGGCATCCTGAACCAGATCCGTACCCAACAACCGAGCCTCTCCGGGCTCGAACCATCCAACCGGAGACCGACACCGTCTACCATATAAAGCATCATAAGGGGCCATCTGGATACTCGACTAGTAGCTGTTGTTGTAGGCAAACTCCGCTAAAGGCAAAAACTGATCCCACAAGCCTCCAAAGTCAATGACACAAGCTCGGAGCATATCCTCCAAAATTTGAATAGTCCGCTCGGACTGCCCGTTCGTCTAGGGATGAAATGCTATGCTCAACTCAACCCGTGTGCCCAACTCTCGCTGAAATGCTCTCTAGAAACGCGAGGTAAACTGCGTACCTCGATCCGAAATGATAGACACGGGCACACCATGAAGGCGAACAATCTCCCGGATATAGATCTCAGCTAACCTCTTTGAAGAATAAGAGACTGCCACAGGAATGAAATGCGCTGACTTGGTCAGCCTATCAACAATGACCCATACTGCATCGAACTTCTTCCGAGTCTGCGGGAGTCCAACAACGAAATCCATAGTGATCCGCTCCCACTTCCACTCGGGAAGCTCAATCCTCTGAAATGAACCACCGGGCCTTTGATGCTCGTACTTAACCTGCTGGTAATTCAAACACCGAGCCACATATGCAACGATATCCTTCTTCATTCTCCGCCACCAATAATGCTGCCGCAAATCCTAGTACATCTTCACGGCGCCCAGATGAATAGAGTACCAGGAGCTATAGGCCTCCTCTAAAATCAACTCCCGAAGCCCATCCGCATTAGGCACACAAACTCGACCCTGCAATCTCAAAACTCCATCATCATCTAAGGTAACCTGCTTGGCACCTCTGTGCTGCACCGTGTCACTAAGGACACACAAATGGGGATCATCATACTGCCGATCACGGATACGCTCCAATAAAGAAGAACGAGCGACCGTGTGAGCTAACACACGGCTGGGCTCAGAAACATCTAACCTCACGAACTGATTGGCCACAGCCTGAACATCCAAAGCAAGCGACCTCTCATCGACCGGAATATAAGCAAGACTGCCCATACTGGCTAACTTCCTACTCAAACCATCGGCCACCATATTGGCCTTCCCCGGATGATATAAGATGGTGATATCATAGTCTTTCAACAACTCCAACCACCTTCTCTACCTCCAATTCAACTCCTTTTGCTTGAATAAATACTGCAGACTCTTGTGATCCGTGAACACCTCACATGCCACGCCATACAGATAATGCCCCCAAATCTTCAACGCGTGAACAATGGCTGCCAACTCCAAATCATGAACCGAATAGTTCTTCTCATGAATCTTCAACTACCGCGAAGCATAGGCAATGACCTTGCCATCCTACATCAACACCGCACCAAGTCCAATACGAGATGTATCACAATAGACTGTATAAGGCCCTGACCTGTGGGCAAAACCAACAGTGGTGCCGTAGTCAGAGTTGTCTTGAGCTTCTGAAAGCTCGCCTCACACTCGTCCGACCATCTGAACTGGGCACCCTTCTGGGTCAACCTAGTCATCGGGGCTGCGATAGATCAGAACCTCTCCATGAACCGACGATAGCAACCTGCCAATCCTAAGAAACTCCGAATATCCGTAGCTGATTGTCACGACCCAAATCGGAGGGCCGCAACGGGCACCCGGTGCCATTCCCAATCGAGTACCAATATAACGTATTCTTTCTTATCATACCATCATGGGTAAATGGGCCGGAAGGGCCGTCCTGATATAACCAAAATGAAACATAAGGGAATACTTGACATTGGATGACCCAACATGTAATACAAACTTATACATGTGACATGCAGTCCTATAAGACAAAAATGAACACTCGTACACTGAATATAGGCCGACAAGGCCATACAATCTTTCATATGCATGACACCTATCTACAAGCCTCTAAGAGTACATACATATCATAAAGGGCGGGACAGGGCCCCGCCATACCAATCAATATATGTCCAAATCATACTAACCAAATAGGCAACTCCGGATCAAGTGGAGTGCACCAACACCTTCCGCTGAGCTGATAGCCTACTAGGAGGAATGTCAACCTGTCTATCGGGACCTTCGGGCATGAAACGCAGCGTCCCCAGGCAAAAGGGACGTCATACAAATAAAGTATCGAGTATGTAAGGTAGGAAAACATAAATAAGAATAGTAACATAAAGAGAGATAGAGGAGATACAACCTGTAACATCTGAGTGCCTCTGGGGGCTAATGACATAAAATTCATAATACATATATATACATAAACTTTTTTTAAAAAAAAACATATGCCTCTATGGGCATCCTCATCATCATATAGTACCCGACCTCAAAGAGGACTCCGTAAAAACGTACCCGGCCATCATAAGGCGCGGTAAACCCAACTAATCAGTGGTTGCACAATAGGTGCCGTACCCGGCCGACTATAGCGTGGCTCGGTAGAGTAAAATAGATACTATATATAATGCATGCTAGACTCATGGAATCACGTTCTAAACCTTTCGGAGCGACTTAAGGTTGTTGCACCTTCGATTAACATTATGGACAAATATACCCTAAATATGAACCTCAGTAAGATTCAAGGATCATACACACTTGCTTAGAATAACTTTGTGTGGAAAGAACAACATGGACAACTTTAGTTGCTAGGAGTAGATTCGTTATGAAATAGCGTATTATTTCATGTTAGATCATGCAAAAAGAAAGAAGAAAGTGCCTTAACATACCTTAACTCCGTTGAGTCCTTAATTCCTTCCAAGCAATTCTTCAAACAACTCAATTTAATCTACCACGGCATAAGGAGATTCAAAATCAGTGCTGAGCAAAGGCTAATGCCGCATCTTAAACTAGTAGCTTGTTTACGTAAATTTTGGCAGCATCTCCCCTATAACAAAGCCATCCTCCAATACCATATACCAACAACAGCAAGAACACAACAATAACAACATGCATGCATCATGTTCCAACCTTATCTCCATCACAATATACCACAAAACAGCCCACACACCCTAATCACTTCATACACAAAACGACAACCAAAGTAGTGTCAAACAACCTAAAAAAATGTAACGACGAACGACCAGCCAATCACCCTGACATTATGTGGTGTTTCTCCACAATCTTTCTCCTCCCAAACTCCATAAAAATATTAGAAAAATAGACAACCCAACAGCAACACGAAACAGCCCACAAAACAGTCCCACAAGTTCAACAACTCAAAACTGATTTTTCGGTTTACTAAAACATGTTTCGACTTGTCTTTTCTTTCAATTTGAGAAACACAACCAACATCACATAATTAAGCCTCTTATACTATAAACCAGCCATAAATTCAACTTAAAACTAATTTCACAACCAGCCAACAGTGATGCAATAACAAACAGCATACCACTCATTCGAAACTCGCTAGGTCTAGTCTTTACGGTCGAGTTACAACTCGTACAAGCATTGGTAATGGAAGGAGAAGCATAAAATTACCTTGGACTGAGTAGGACCACGAAAAATAGTCCTTCTACATCAAAAATCAGTCCCCCAACGCAGCTACATGAAGGAGAAAGAGAAACTAGCAAGCTGTCCGGGGTTTTCGGCACTAGAATCACATCGTAACATCCGAAATAACCTAGGGTTTGTGTGGGATTTTTGGGGAGGAGTTGCAGGGGTTCACTCTGGTTTTAATGTCTGAAATATTAGTGAAATAAATGAGTTAATTATCTCTTAAAAGTCCCCTCTTGGCCGACTTAATTGAGGCCTCCCCTTTTGGCAAGTAGGTGATGCACCTACTTGTCACCTACCAACCTGCGCAGTCTCGCAATAATACGAGTATCTTTCTACTCCGACTTTGTATCAACAAACGGTTTAATGATTTAGAAACTAGACTCATAGATCTTCAATTTGGTAGGTAGATCATCCCCTAATTCCAAGTATATTGGGAGAAAATATCAGTTACATTTGACATAATTTTCAGCATATTTATGAATGGAACTTGTGCTGACCTTTTCCAACTTTTGTTCCACAAATCGCTTGACTTCCAAACATAACACCAAACATCATACGAATTAAATAACTCATAATATAATCTCCTTATAATCTTAATCACCCTAGTCTCACCCCAAAAGTACATGTTAAAACATTCCAACTTGTCGACTTTCGACGATACTTATTTTTCTTCAATTCGTTTAGCTTCTAAGCCTTCAAACCCTCTTGCTACATGGTATTAATGATCTTAAATATTTGTAAACTCCACGTTAACATGATGAACTAACTTTGTAAACTTTTCAAAGATGATTCCATTTCTGATCTTACATTAATTGACTTATGACGTACTTACACGTACGAAAACATGGGGTGTAACACTGATGCTGGTCTAGGCCAGTTCTTGACTGCCTCAATCTTCTTCGGATCAACCTGAATACCCTCTGCTGATACAACATGACCCAGGAATGCAAATGAACTCAACCAGAACTCACACTTCGAAAATTTAGCATACAACTGACTATCCCTCGAAGTCTGAAGAACCACTCTAAGATGCTGCTCGTGCTCCTCCCGGATGAGGGAATAGATCAAAATATCATCAATGAAGACTATCACGAACGAATACAAATAAGGTCTGAACACTCGGTTCATCAAATCCATGAAAGCTGTTGGGGCATTTATCAACCCGAATGACATCACCAAGAACTCATAATGTCCGTACCGAGTGCGGAAAGCTGTCTTAGGGACATCGGATGCTCTAATCCTCAACTGATGGTAGCCAGATCTCAAGTCAATCTCCGAAAATACCTTGGCACCCTGAAGCTGATCAAACAAATCATCAATCCTTGGCAGTGGATACTTATTCTTGATTGTAACCTTGTTCAACTGTCGGTAATCAATACACATTCTCATCGATCCGTCCTTCTTCTTAACAAATAATACCGGCGCACCCCAAGGCGAAATACTCGGCTTAATGAAACCCTTCACAAGCAAGTTTTTCAACTGCTCCTTCAACTTTTTCAACTCAGGCGGGGCCATAAGATACGGCGGGATAGAAATGGGCTGAGTGCCCGGAGCCAATCTAATGCAAAAGTCGATATCCCTGTCGGGTGGCATACCCGGCAGGTCTAAAGGGAATACCTCAGGAAACTCAGACAACGGGCACAAAATCAATAGAAGGAACCTCAGCACTAGAATCACGAACATATGCCAAATAGGCCAAACACCCCTTCTCGACCATACGCCGAGCCTTCACATAAGAGATAACACTACAGGTAGAATGACCAGAAGTCCCTCTCCACTCTAAACGAGGTGAACCCGGTAAGGCTAAGGTCACAGTCTTGGCATGACAGTCCAAGATAGCGTGGTGAGGTGATAACCAATCCATCCCCAATATGACATCGAAATCAACCATGTCCAGAAGCAACAAATCTGCACGAGTCTCAAGACCCCCAATCACATCTAAACGATGGACACGATCTACCACAACAAAATCACCCATCGATGTAGATACATATATAGGAGCACCCAAGGAACCACTAGGCATGACCAGATGCGGCGCCAAAATAAATCGAAGCTTCTCTGCTACAAACCAGAACAATGCCTGCACCTCCACCTCTAATACTTCTACCTCCACCTCTAGCATCTCTACCTTCACCTCTAATACCTCTACCTCCACCTCTAGGTAACTGAGCGGGCTGGACGAGTTCCTCAATGAACCTCCACACTCTGTTTGAGTGATGGGGAGAAACTTCTCCAGAAATAGCTGCGTGAACTGTTCTCAAATCAAAGCTGATGACCTAACTGGTCTAGCCAAACAATAATCTCTCCAACAAGTCTTGGCGGATCCAGACAAGCGAAAAGTAGCAAAATCGACCCCATTGGTCTCCACGATCCCCATGTTCCTGAGAACCTCAGGACAACTGTCTAGACAATCTTGGGGATCCTCAGAAGATGCACCGCTGAAAGTAGTAGTGAAGAGCTTGGTGAAACTTATCCAACCTCCACAAAGCCTTCGAAGACGTAGCTGATCTATCACCGGTCTGTGCTGCTACTCGGCTGAAGAAGCGGTACGTGACCTCGCCATTCGCGAAAGGACAAGAGTAGAGGTTTCAATCAGCATTGAGAAACCAAACCGCACGACAAGAAAGAACAAATGTGAAGTTTTTCCTAACTCTGTAGCCTCTGGGGGATAAATACAGACGTCTCCGTACCGATCCCTCAGACTCTACTAAGCTTGTCTGTGAACTGTGAGACCCATGTAACCTAGAGCTCAGATACCAACTTGTCACGACCCGGATTCCCACCCTCAGGAGTGGTGATGGCGCCTACTAGTACGAGCTAGGCAAGCCAATTAATTTCACAATTTACCCTTTTTACTCATTTTATATTCATTAGCAATTTTAATAATAATAATAACATTTAAACAGCGGAATTTAACATAAGCGGAAGAAAGAAGCCATAAGCTATCTGAACACGAATATCTAATACAACTGTTTGAACCTCGACTACCCAGAACTGGTGTCACAGTATCACAGACGGTCTAAGATTTACTACATACAAAGTTTGAAGAAAATATCAATACACTATTTCTGAATATAAGGAAAATCAAATAGGAAATAAGGATAAAGGAGACGCCAGGGCCTGTGGACGCCTGCAGGTCTACCTTGGATCTCCGCATGAACTGAAAATAGCCTCCAACCTACGGTCCGAAGTCTACAACACTAGGGTCTGCACAAAAGAGTGCAGAGTGTAGTATCAGCACAACCGACCCCATGTGCTGGTAAGTGCCTAGCCTAACCTCGGTGAAGTAGTGACGAGGCTAGGACCTGACTACCAAATAAACCTGTGCAATTATATAAAATACAGTCGAAAGTAAAGCAGGAATAAGCAAGTAAATGTGGGAGGGGGAAATGTGCTGCGGGGGTATACCAGTATTAACAGTAAATCCAAAGTAACAGTCTAAGGGCAGCTTAGAATTCACTGCAAAACAAAAGAATCTAATATGCAAACTAAACATGCTTGTACCAATAATTGTTGCGGCGTGCAACCCGATCCCAATATATATAACAACACTATTGTGGCGTGCAACCCGATCCATATCATATAATATTATTGCGGCGTGCAACCCGATCCACATATAATATTGTTGCGGCGTGCAACCCGATCCACATATAATATTGTTGCGGCGTGCAACCCGATCCACATATAATATTGTTGCGGCGTGTAACCCGATCCACATATAATATTGTTGCGGCATGCAACCTGATCCACATATAATATTCACAATCATAACGAGAGTCCCGACAAGGGATCAATAAGGCCTATCTCGGCAAGGGATTCGCCAGCATAAGTAATTACGTCCCGGCGAGGGAGAAATAGCTATAACCAAACTTGTTGCAACATCTGACTACCTCAGCTATAACCAAACTTGTTCCAACATCTAACTACCTCAGCTATAACCAAACTGGCTCCAACCTCTAACTACCTCAACCAAACTTGTTCCAACATCTAACTACCTCAGCTAAAGCCATAATCCTCACCCAACACAAAGAATCATCAACCTAAACATTCGTAATATCAATTAAGAACACAATGCAAGGGAACAACAACTCAAAAATAGCCCGGAAAGAGGGCAACATAATGATCTC
The DNA here is from genome assembly GCF_001879085.1 of Nicotiana attenuata. Lineage (NCBI taxonomy): Eukaryota > Viridiplantae > Streptophyta > Magnoliopsida > Solanales > Solanaceae > Nicotiana > Nicotiana attenuata. Next base: position 24,480 of record NW_017675608.1, on the reverse strand, counting down.
TCCCCTTTCTCACTTTTATTTCACAATTCACTTCACAACTCGAGCCAATGATCTAAAGGTTCAATTATCACAATATACGTTCACAATTTGTTATACAACTTGAGCCAACGCTCCTCAATGTTCATAGGTCACAATTCTTTCCACAAACTTTACATAACAATAGAAACCCTCACCAATGCATGAATAATACAACGAAATTATGGAAATCACAATATAAGACTCATGGTCATGCTCAACACCAACGTATAGATACTCGTCACCATGCCTATACGTCGTACTCAACAAGAAGCAAATAGCAAATAGGACACAACTCCTAATCCCTCAAGCTAAGGTTAGACCAAACACTTACCTCGAACTTCAACGGCCAACTCAAGCCTCAAATACCGCTTTCCCTTTCGAATTTGGCTCCTATCAATCGAATCTATACATAATCGACTTAATAACATCAATAAATGCTAACCAATCCAATTCCAATACTTAATTATAGCTTTCTAACCATGCTTCCCAAAAAGTCAAAAATTGACCCTGGGCCCGCTTGGTCGAAACACGAGGTTTGCACCAAAACCGTCACCCATTCACCCAAGAGCCCGAATATATAATTTGTTTTGAAATCTGACCCCAAAACGAGGTCAAATTTCCAAATAATCAAAAATCCCTAACTCTACCCAAATCCCTAATTTTCTACCCTTAATCTCATGTTTTAGGCCTAGAAATCTAGTGGGTGTTGATAAAAATGGAAGAAAACAAGTCAAAGATTACTTACCCAAGAGGTTATGGTGAAGGAGTTCTTCAAAAATCGCCCAAGAGGTGTGGAGAAGATGAAGTTTGTGAAAAATAATGAAAATCCCGTAATGTGTTCTGTTTTTGAAACTTAAAATAACTGCGCGAAATTGTTCATCGCGTTCGCGACAGGTTCATTGCATTCGCGATGGGTTAGGCCTTTGCGTTCGCGGAAGACGTCTCGCGTTCGCGGAGAAGCGACCCCTCGAGCCTTCGCGTTCGCATAGGTATAGTTCTCCCTTCCCCCTGACCAGGCCACAAGCCTTCGCGTTCGCTATACCAGGCCCGCGTTCGCGAAGGGTAAACCCCCCAAAGCTTCGCGTTCGCGACCTGGGTCTCGCGTTCGCGTAGAAGGAATTTTCCTTCAGCACAATTAACTCATCGCGTTCGCGAGGGTCCTCCCGCGAACGCGAAGAAAGAAATACCAGAATACCAGCAACTGAAAACCTGCAACTTTTTAAGAGTTTTAAACCTTCCGAAACACATCCGAAACTCACCCGAGCCCTCGGGGCTCCAAACCAAACATACGTACTAACTCAAAAACATCATATGAACTTATCCGTGCGATCAAATCGCCAAAATAACATCATTAACATCGAATTAAACCTCAAAATCAATGAAATATTTCAAACTTCTTAAAACATCAAATTTCGCAATTAAGGCTCGAATCACATCAAACGGATTCCGTTTCTTACTAAACTTCACAGAATAATCTTAAACCACATATAAGACCTGTACCGGGCGCCGGAACCAAAATACGGGCCCGATACCAACATGTTCTGATCAAAATTCATTTCCAAATCCTTTAAACAATTTCAGAAAACAATTTTCTTTAAAAATTTATTTCTCGGGCTTGGGACCTCGGAATTTGATTCCGGGCATACGCCCAAGTCCCATATTTTTCTACGGACCCTCCGGGACCGTCAAATCACGGGTTCGGGTCCGTTTACCCAAAATGTTGACCGAAGTCAAATTAATTTATTTTATTGTCAAAATTTATCATTTTTCACATATTTTCACATATAGGCTTTCCGGCTACGCGCCCGGACTACGCACGCAAATTGAGGTGATGCTAAAAGAGGTTTTTAAGGCCTCGGAACGCAGAATGTCATTTTAAAACAAGTGATGACCTTTTGGGTCATCACAATACTTTTACTACATATGCTCACGACACAATCCCTAATATTGAGTTATTTGTCTTAACATGATTTCCCATTTGGGTAGTAACAAAAGAGGAAATGTATACTTAGAAAATCATTTTTAAATTAAAAATTATTAAGAGGATATGATTGTCGCGCCCCCTTTTTCTCGCAAAATCGGGTTTATGACATTTGGGAAGACAACTCGTTCCCTGTTGGGAATTGGGTTTAATGGAATTGATGAGTTGCCACCTAATGATTTAAGTGCATTAGGACACTAAGAGTGGTTTGAGTTTGGATAACCAGAGATCGGGTAAGGGCTTGAAATTATTCCAAGGGGAAGGTGTTAGGCACCCCTCAGAATCCACTAGTGTGGTTCCCGGCCAAGCTATTGTTGTGACTTTAAGTAAAAATAACACGTAAGCAAGTAAGACTTTCAAATAAGAGGGGATTTCACATAATGGTTTCAAATTGATGAAGTTAAAAGAAACAGAAGGAAAGCTGAATTTTGAGAAAAACAATTTGAAATTTGAAAATAAACAATGAAATAAACAAGTAAAAGAGAGGGGGGTCCTAGGTTTATAAATAATATGGATCACCCCACGCAACACCCGGTAATCACTTATACACGTGGTGTTATCGCGTGGTCATCATATCCATATCTACCCTTTCCCACCCCGTTAAGGTATTAAAGCGCGTAATAGTCTCGTTTTCTTATTGCATGCTATTACCCGCCCCAATCCTATCAGTCCCGGAGGCATTTAGGACTACTAATCCTAAAGGGAAGGGATGTTGGGCTTTTATAGTTTCAAAGGTAAAAACACTAAGGTGACAAGCAAGAACACATATAACAAGTATGGGGAAAGCACATAAACAAATAAGGCTCAAACAGGCCTTCTTAGATCAAAGAAAAGCATATAGTTTAGCATGTCTTGCATGTACTGATTAAGGTCTGATTAAACTTAAAAGCTGGGGCAGGCTGATTTATCACATATTTCCAGATAAGAAGCCCGAATTAGGCTTGCCTGTTGGTCGTAATTGATAAAGACTGATGCAGTTTAAAAACTTTACCCTAAGGCTTGGCTAGGTGTGGGACAAAAGCTCTTATAAACATGATATCTACTGATTTCAGAAAAGAATGAAATAGATTGAATACATACTGATTAAGAGGGAATACCAGATTATTAAAGAAAAGCAAACTTTAGCAAAAGTTACAGGTTCTGCAAGCATTATTACTGGTTTTAGACTCATAAGCGAGTGGAAACGTTTCAGACTTGGTTGATAGTTCCTATAGGCATGCTTTCTACGCGTTGTTGATTTTAAACACTTTTATAGATATGAAAAAAAATGCTGAAAACCTACAACATGATATCTAGGTGTTACAACTTATTAGGAACGTGACATCTGATTATATTTTTTGGTTATTAGTGTCACGACCCAAACCGAAGGGCCGCGACAGGCACCCGGTGCCTTACTCAACCGAGTACCAACGTAACATATCTTTCTTATCATACTATCAAGGGTAAATGAGATAGAAAATATGTCATGAGATAACAAGAATAAAACATAAGGGAATACTCAACATATGATGACTGAACATGATATACAAACTTATACATGTGACATACGGGCCTATAAGGCCGACATGACCATTTGTAAACTCAAGACATAGGCCGACAAGGCCATACAAGTATCTATACACCTGACATCTGTCTACAAGCCTCTAAGAGTACATAAAATCATAAAGGTCGGGACAGGGCCCCGCCATACCAATCAATACATATCCAAAGCATACTGACCAAATAGGCAACTCCGGAGCAAGTGGAGTACACCAACACCTTCGATGAGCTGATAGCCTACTAGGAGGAATGTCAACCTGTCTATCGGGACCTGCGGGCATGAAACGCAGCGTCCCCAGGCAAAAGGGACGTCAGTACGAATAAAGTACCGAGTATGTAAGGCAGGAAAGCATAAACAAGATCAGTAACGTAAAGAGAGATAGAGGAGATACAACCTGTAACATCTGAGTGCCTCTGTGGGCTACTAACATGAAATGCATAATACATATATATACATAAGCTTTTAAAAACATACGCCTCTGTGGGCATCATCATCATCATATCATACCCGGCCTCAAAGAGGACTCGGTAAAAACGTACCCGGCCATCATAAGGCTCGGTAGAATCGTACCCGGCCACGTGGAGCTCGGTAAACCCAACTAATCAGTGGTTGCACAATAGGTGCCATACCCGGCCGACTATAGCGCGACTCGGTAGAGTAAAGTAGATACATATATAATGCATGCTGGACTCATGGAGTCACGTTCTAAACCTTTTGGAGTGACATAAGGTCATTGCACCATCGATTAACATTATGGACATCATACCATCAATATGAACTTCACTAGGACTCAAGGATCATATATACTTTCTTGGAATAACTTTGTAAGGAAAGAACAACATGGACAACCTTAGTTGCTAGGAGTAGATTCATTATGAAATAGCGTATCGTTTATGTTCGTTTCACTTTAAATCATGCCAAAAGAATGAAGGAAGAGCCTTAACATACCTTAAAAATGTTGAGTCCTTAATACCTTCTAAGCAACTCTTCAAACAAGTCAACTCGATCTATCATAGCATAAGGAGATTCAAAATCAGTGTTGAGCAAAGGCTAAGTCTGTAACTTAAGCTAGTAGCTCGTCTACGTAAATTCGGGCAGCATCTCCCTTGTAACAAGGGCCTCCTCCAATACCATATACCAACAACAACAGCCAGGGAAGTCCAGCAACCTATAAATATCAATAACATGACACCATATAACAACAACAAGTCACAACTACTTCACGACGAGCGGCAAGCTCCGATTGGAATCCGTATAACCCATATCACCCCTTATAGACTTCTTACATTAATTTAAAACTATCATTAACATGATAATGAAGTCATTCATCAATGATTCCATCCTTATACCATATATTTATAACAAAGGAAACAATCCTCAACTCCAACTATCTTCAATTAGTAGCTTTATTCACTAGTTCATGTCTACTCCATCCATTTAACTTAATCAACATCAAGATAACCTTAAGCACATGCAAGAACACAATACACACAACTTCTATAGTAACTTCAAGTCGAAATCCAAGTTATATTCAGCTCACAACAACCCTCAATAGCAATACAACACCATAGAAGTGACTTAAGCTAATCCAAGTACTATCTTGTAGTTTATCATCCTAACAACTTAACCAACATACAAGCAAGCTTAAGCACAATTAGTAGGCTGTTATACTCACCTTATACAGCGGCAACAACTTGGAATTTCATCCAAATACAGCCCACAACAATCCTCAATGACAACACAACCTCAAAGAGGTGTTGTTCTTCACTAGAACTAAGTTTTGATGTTGAAATATGGTGTAATTACTTTGGAATCACTTCAAACCCTTGTGGACTCTGTTTAGAAGGGTTAGGAGAAGTTTGGAGACGAAGTTGAGTTGAAAATAAGTGAAAAATAGGCGTCCAAATCGTTTATAAATTGAAGTAGGTCAACCACCGCCTAAGTGGGTCCCATTGGGAGCTGCTTGCGCGGTCTCGCGAAAACACGAATATCTCTCTACTCCAATGTCGTATTGACGAACGGTTTAATGCGTTGGAAATTAGACTCGTAGATCTTCAATTTGATATGTAGATCATCCATTGATTCCAAGTATATTGGGAGAAAAGTGCATCTACATTTGACCTAAATTTTAGCACATTATGAATGCAACTTGTGATGACCTTTGCTAACTTTTGTTCCATAACTCGTTTGACTTAAAAACATAACACACGACTATCATACGACTACGATAACTCATAAATTAACCTCCTCATCATGTTAATCACCCTAGTCTCACCCCAAAATAATATGTTATAACATTCCAAACTTGTTGATTTTTGACGAAACTTATTTTCTTCAATTCGTTTAGTGACTAAGCTTTCCAACCCTTTTGGTACTTGTTATTCATGATCTTAAATATTTGTAACCTCCAAGGTAACATGATTAACTTACTTTATTTGCTTCCAAATATAATCTCATTTTCGAGCTTACATCAATGACTTACGACGTACTCTCACGTATGAAAACTTGGGGTGTAACAACTAGGACCTATGGACAAGTTTGCCTAAAAGCGGGTATGCAAGAATCAGGAGGGACCTATAGGCATATTTTCTACATGCGTGTGCAGAAGCAATAGACATAATATCTACATGAAAGTGCATGATCCCTATAGTCATGTCATCTAAATGAGAATGCTGAAGTTCTTATAGACATGGTAACTAAATGAAAAACGCAAAAAAATCTTATAGGCATGGAAACTACATGAAAAATGCAGAAATCTTATAGGCATGGTAGCTATATGAAAAATGCAGAAATCTTATAGGCATGGTAGCTATATGAAAAATGCAGAAATCTTATAGGCATGGTAGCTATATGAAAAATGCTGAAATTAGAGATTCCTATAGACAAGTTATCTACCCTTTTTACATGTATGGTTACCCCTCCCTTTTCACTAACCATCCCCGAAAGTTTATTACAAAGTTATTACAGTCCAAAGAAAATAAAGAAAATACATCAAAAATTGAAAATTACAACCAAGGAGAGCCTTATTCAGACTTCCTATCTGAAATATGAAGTAAACCAACTCCGAAGATCAGATTTCAAAGCCTTTTTCTCATTTGGGGTGTGTCAGAGTTCCCTAAGAGCCTCACATGAACTCCGGTCAGTGCTTACACCCCAAATACATCACCATATTAAGCCAAAGTGCAGTGTGGAAGGGCCAGCCCTCAGGTGTCCAAGTTCAGAGGGAACTCAAGGTCCCAAGGCAAGGCTCACAAGAGGGGGGCAGAACCTAGGAACTAAGAGAGAGTGCAAGTGCAGGATTCTGAAAGGGGAAAAGAGAAAGGGAAACAGTTCACATTGGTACACATAGGGGTACGACCTTGCAAGAAGTAAAGAGCAGGCTAGTGGGCATAATCCTACAATGGGAGGTGCTGGCACACCCATAAGCCTACTGGAACACATTGTTTAGAGGTCAGGATCCCCTAAGGGATCAAGTTTAATCCATAGACAATAACTTGCATATTGCCATGTTTTAAACTGTAACTCAAAGCACACAAAGGGAATAGGGAGGAGGGGTTCATAACAGAAACAAGCAAAAGAAAACAACATGCTAGTTTGAGTATTTAAATCTGCAGAAGTAATAAAGTAGACATAGATGTAGAAAGCTGTAAGTAAACATATTGTGGTGATGCTGAAAATTAAATTAGAACATACCAGTTTCAAAGGAAACAAACAAGAGAAAGTGCAGTAGTTTTGTGAAAGCCACAGAATAGACAAGAAGAGAGTGCTAGTAAGAGTTCAGAAAAGATTGTAAAGTAGTAGTGGAGGATTGTTAATCGTGTCAAGTGTGAAAGAAAAGTAGTGTATTTATAGAGCAGAAAGCAGGCAGAAATAAGGTAAGAAAATAGTTTGAAAACTGACTGTCAATCAATTACACAAGGCTTCCCTTAATTAAGGGATTCAGATTCAAACGGGTAAAACCAATTAAGGAAAGAAATTAATCGAACACTTTGTGAAAAGTAGTAAATTAGGGGCAAATACATAAAGGCTATTTAAGGACAAGGTCTTTGAAATACACGGTTGTACAATTTAAGGAATGAAAATCAATTAACAGCCAAGAAATCTGAGGCCAGAGATTTTGTACAAATGAACCAAGTCAGAAAGATGGGAAAGATTTTTAACTTAAGGAAAATCAGCGAACAAATCAATTAGACCTATTTAAAAGGAATTCTGAATCAATCACAAGTTTGAAAACCTTTTTTGAAGAAAGATTCATCACATATAAAAGCATACAGACACGTTAAACATGAAGGAAACTTTGTCATGCCTTTGTAAAAATCAGTAGAAAGAATCCAGTGTAGAAGAGTTTAGAAAAAGGTTCAACATTGTATGAAAACAAAGGTGTAAACTCAGTTCAGAGACTCAAAGTTAGTCTGACAGAGTTAGGGGTTTTGAAATGAAACCCTAGTTCAAGCAAACCATAAAGCAAGGATGAGAGGGCAGGCAATTGAATCAAAATCATGTTCAGAAGTTTCGGAAAAGGACGGGCTTCTTCAGCAATAGAACTTATGAAGAATATGATAGCAAAGTAACATGCAATCATAGTAGAATGATTCAAAGAACATAATAGCAAATACTGATACGAACAGTAGAAAAAGCATGCTTAGAAGAAACTTAAACAGGGCTCAGTAGAAGGCAAACAGAGAAACTTAAAAACTTAGCAGGAAAATACAGTAGAAGAACACAAGAACACCAGAAAAGTATAGCAGAAAAGCATATAGGAAAACACAGTAAGATAAACATATAAGAACATGGTAAAAATACAGTAGAGAAGTCTACGAGACCATAGTATAAGAAAACACAGTAAGAGAAGCATACAAAAGATGATGCGAGAACACAGCAGAGGCAAACACACGAATAACAAAGGAGAAAAATCATAAAACACTTAAACACTTTCCAGAAAACCCTAAATCGGAAAAGAAGGGTGTTGAAAGTAATTTTCAAAATAAAAGTTAGGGAAATCGTTTGAAAACTCAAGTAGAGCATAGATACACAGCAGATCTAAAAAGAATCGGAGAAAAACCTCGAAGGGTTAGGGTTTCAGAAGAACCCTAGAATGAGAAAGGCTTTGGAAAGGTCATTGACCTGAGTCGGAGAAGTTAGAATCAGGCTCAGAAGACCAGGATACGCCGGAGCAAGGCCGGAGATGGTCGTGAAACCTCGAGCCGGCAAAGGTCTGGATGAAAACCTTCGAGGTCAGACCTCGAATCTTCAGGTACCAGGCACATAGGAGTAATAGGAGGTGAGTATAGGACTCCCATGGCCTGAGAAGCCATGATTTCCGGTGGGTTTCACGGTGGAGGTGGTAGGAGACGATTAGGGTTCCAGGAAGGTTCGAGAGAGTTTGAGAGAAGGGATTCAAAGGTGGCTGGTTAGGTGAAAATGATTTAGGGTTAAGGGGTGTTTNGATTTTTAGAATACAAATTAAAGGTACTAAATTAATTAATAATATATAAATATTAAATTAAAAATACTGGAAATCAAATTGGTAATTATAAACGCAATTAATTCTTCAAATAGGCTAATATTGCAATTATATGCAATTTAGCTTTAAAATACTAAATAAGTTTGTAAAAATGTGCAAAAATTACCTTAGCTATATTTTGGGATAAATATGGGAATAAATAGTTACTCACAAAAAATGATAATTTGAGGATAATTATGGTTTTTGTATTGCTAAAATAGGGTAGTAAATTGATTTAAAAATCCTTCAAAAATTAGGAAGACTACTAAAACATTTGGACACATTTATATATGCATACATATGTTATTTTGAAAGTATTTTGCATATAAAAAAAATATACAGGGAAAAATTGGGTATCAACAGCTGCCCCTCTTTACCCTGGAAGGATGAAAGAGTTGTCGGGTAAAGATATGATGGCCAATTTGACCGAACGGAATGGTTTGAAGAATTTGGCCGTGCTCCAGCTTCTGAGCTGCCTACATATCCCTTGTCTTACAGGAATCAGGCCATATGTAGTTCAGGATCCGTCGGCGGAATATGCTGATGGAGGTTTTCCAAGAACGGACGCAATATTCAGGTTGGGATGAATGGTCGAGGTTTAGTAAGGTTGCGGGAACTGGAGCGGAATGCTCCTGCCGAGATGGCCGTTGCTCGCCAGTTTACCTGCAAATAAACAATACAAGCGTATATCGTACATAAATTTAGACATGATGCAAGTTCCCGTTGGACCATGAATGCTGTCTTTGGACGGTTAAGATGACGTCCTTAGACTATGATGTCCTGGGCCATGAAGCGTATAATAAAGGATTCGCAGGCTATGAAATGATGCTCTCGGGCTTTGAGAATGATGCCTCCGAACTATGATGCCTTTGAATAATGATATGCAAGAGATTAAAAGAGAGGGGTCCTCAGGCCATGGCATGGCGTTCCCGGGCTATGAAAATGGTGCCTCTGAACAATGACGCCTTTGGATAGTTTGGCGATCTTTCAGCCCATGAGATGCAGTAGGTGGCGATCTTTCAACCCATGAAAGCGTAAATAAAATGGCGATCTTTCAACCGTGCAAGACATAAATAAAGGTGGCGATCTTTCAGCCATGCAAAATGTAAGTAAAAATGGCAATCTTTCAGCCGATGCAGGATTTAAATGAAGTGGCGATTTCTCAACCGATGCAAGACGTAAATAAAGGCGGCGATATTTCAGCCATGCAAAATGTAAGTAAAGTGGCGATATTTCAGCCGATGCAAGACATAAATAAAGGCGACGATATTTCAGCCATGCAAAATGTAAGTAAAGTGGCGATATTTCAGCCGATGCAAAAATAAAGGTGGCGATCTTTCAGCCATGCAAATGGAGGTAGCGCTTAACCTTGGAAGGCATAATGGTAGCCTTATGCAATGCAGGAATGTAGATGGAGACAGAGCTTAGTCTCGGAAGGCAGAATGGTAGCCTTATGCAATGAGAGAAATGCAGATGGAGACAGTGCTTAGTCTCGGAAGGCAGAATGGTAGCCTTATGCAATGCAGAAATGCAGATGGAGACAGTGCTTAGTCTCGGAAGGCAGAATGGTAGCCTTATGCAAGAGATAAAAGGAGAATAGCAATAATAAAAAAAATTCTTAGCTGATAGCTGATTGTGATATTATGGCTGCTGGGGACTGTGAATAGGTGTGACGGTTCTGAGAGTTGTATCCTTGAATAGTATGAGTGTATAATATATGATTTTGCGACTTGGGTGCCTGCATCCAAAGAAAAATCGTGAGTTTTGTAAAGGGGAAAGGTTAGTTCGTGTCCCCAATGACTTTGCTTGACCTGCTTGGCTCTATTTTGGTGATAATGTGCGTATCATTGGGGTAGCGTTGCTGAACAAAGCGATTTCGATAATAAACATGCGTGAGTTTGTTAAAGATATGACATAAGTATATATTTAAGAAATAGTTTTTAGATGAACCGACGACTGTGACGTGGTTCAGGACATTGCAACCTCTCTTGCTTCGGAATTTTGAGGGTCCTCCTCAAAATTCTGCCCCAGTTTGCTGGGCTGCTGCTTCTGACGGCTGCTTGTGATGATCGGCTGAAGTTACTTCGGAATTTTGAGGGTACTCCTCAAAATTCTGCCCCAGTTTCCAATTGCGGGGGGAATGAAATTTTATTGAATTGTGACCGAACCCATAAGGCTGCCTACGTATCCCCTCTTAAACGGGAATCAAGTCAGACGTAGTTCCAATTACATCATATAAGGAAAGCATGAAAATTACACATAGTAGCGCTTGACTGCATCTGAATTGATTGGTTTTGGCCAGACTTCTCCATCCATTTCTGCAAGTATAAGGGCTCCTCCTGTCAGAACCCGATGAACCATGTATGGACCCTGCCAGTTGGGAGAGAATTTCCCTTTGGCCTCATCTTGATGCGGGAAAATTTTCTTTAACACCAACTGACCCTGTGTGAACTGTTTTGGTTTGACTCTCTTGTTGAAGGCTCTGGACATTCTATTCTGATAAAGCTGACCATGGAAAACTGCATTCATTCTTTTTCCATCTATAAGAGCTAGCTGTTCGTAACGACTCGTCACCCATTCTGCGTCGTCGAGCTCAGCTTCTTGTATAATCCTTAAGGAAGGAATTTCTACTTCGGCGGGAATAACTACCTCTGTACCGTAAACCAGCATATAGGGAGTTTCCCCGGTTGATATGCGAACTGTGGTGCGGTACCCCAACAAAGAAAATGATAGCTTCTCATGCCACTGCTTATGCTTCTCTACCATTTTCTTCAGTATGTTCTTAATATTCTTGTTGGCGGCTTCCACAGCTCCATTCATCTGGGGCCTGTAGGCTGTGGAATTCTTGTGTTTGATCTTGAAGGTTTCACACATAGCTTTCATTAAGTCATTATTGAGGTTGGAGCCATTATGAGTAATGATTGACTCCGGAATCCCAAATCGACAAATGATGCGGTCGCGGACAAAGTCTGCCACGACTTTCTTAGTCACTGCTCTGTAAGATGCTGCTTCGACCCATTTGGTGAAATAATCAATTGCTACTAGGATGAACCTGTGCCCGTTTGATGAGGCAGGTTCGATTGGTCTAATAACATCCATTCCCCAAGCGGCGAACGACCATGGTGAGCTTGTTACGTTAAGCTCATTTGGAGGTACCTTTATCATGTCTGCATGTACCTGACAGCGGTGGCATTTTCAGACGTACTGGATGCAGTCCGTTTCCATGGTCATCCAAAAGTAACCAGCACGGAGTATCTTCTTGGCTAAGATAAAGCCGTTCATATGTGGACCGCAGGTCCCAGCATGGATTTCTTCTAGTAGTTTAGATGCTTCTTTCACATCAACACACCTTAGTAATCCCAAATCCGGAGTCCTCCAATACAGGATTCCTCCGCTGTGAAAGAAATTGTTGGACAATCTTCGAAGGGTGCACTTTTGAGTAGCATTTGCAAGCCCTAGATACTCTCCTTTTGCCAAATATTCCTTGATGTCGTGAAATCGAGGTTTTCCGTCTGCTTCTTCCTCGACATGAGCACAGTAAGCTGGCTGACCATGGATCTCTACTGGATGGGATCAATGAAGTTTTTGTCCGGATGTTGTATCATGGATGACAGGGTAGCCAACACATCGGCGAACTCATTCTGGATTCTGGGAACATGTCGGAATTCTATCTTTGTGAACCTCTTTATCAACTCCTGTACATGATGTAGATAAGGGAGTATCTTGGAATTCTTGGTCTCCCATTCTCCCCGTACCTGATGTATGAGTAGGTCTGAGTCCCGAATTATTAGCAACTCTTGGATGTTCATGTCAATGGCCATTTTAAGCCCTAAGATGCAGGCTTCGTACTCGGCCATGTTGTTGGTGCACGGGAACCTGAGTTTGGCAGACACCGGATAATGCTGACCGGTTTCTGATACTAGGAGTGCTCCTATGCCGACTCCTTTGAAATTTGCTGCTCCGTCGAAAAACATTCTCCAACCGTCATAGGATTCTGCAACATCTTCTCCTATGAATTCTACCTCTTCGTCAGGAAAATACGTTTTCAGGGGTTCATATTCTCCATCTACGGGGTTTTCCGCAAGGTGATCTGCTAGTGCCTATCCTTTGACTGCTTTCTGGGTCACATAGACAATGTTGAATTCAATCAACAGGATCTGCCACTTGGCGAGCTTGGCAGTGGGCATGGGCTTCTGAAAGATGTATTTCAAAGGATCCATCCTTGATATGAGATATGTAGTATAGGCACAGAAGTAGTGCCTCAGCTTCTAGGCTACCCAAGTTAAAGCATAACAGGTGCGTTCTAACAGAGAATACTGGGCCTCATATGGAGTGAACTTTTTGCTGAGGTAGTAAATGGCATGTTCTTTCTTTCCTGTCTCATCATGCTGCCCCAGGACACAACTGAAGGCACCATCCAACACTGCGATGTAGAGTAGTAGAGGTCTCCCTGGTTCAGGCGGGACCAAGACTGGTGGCGTTGACAAGTATTCCTTAATTCTGTCGAAAGCTTTCTGGCGGTATGCTTCTTCAACATCTTGAAGATTGGCTCACAGATAACTGTACATTGTGCTATGAACCGGCTGATGTAGTTAAATCTCCCCAGGAAACTCATTACATCCTTTTTGTTCTTTGGCGGTGGCAATTCTTGAATGGCTTTGATATTTGATGGATCCAGCTCTATTCCCCGGCGACTCACAATAAACCCAAGCAATTTTCCAGCTGGAACCCCGAATGCACACTTTGCGGGATTCAGTTTCAGGTTGTACCTTCTCAGTCTATTGAAGAACTTCCTCAGATCTTCCCGTGATCAATGGCTTTCTTTGACTTAATGATGATGTCGTTTATGTACACCTCAATCTCCTTGTGTATCATATCATGGAAAATGGTAGTCATGGCTCTCATGTAGGTGGCCCCTGCGTTCTTAAGGCCAAATGGCATAATCTTGTAGCAGTACATCCCCCACGGCGTAATGAAAGCTATTTTCTCAGCATCTTCCTCGTCCATCCAGATATGATGATAACCAGCGAAACAGTCCACAAATGACTGCAGCTTGTGCTTGGCGCAATTGTCAATCAGGATGTGTATGTTTGGAAAGGGGAAGTCGTCTTTTGGACTGGCCCGTTTGAGGTCCCGACAGTCGACGCAGACTCTGACCTTCCCGTCCTTCTTCGGTACTGGCACAATGTTGGCTAACCATGTTGGATATTCTACTACACTGAGAACTTTGGCTTTGACCTGCTTAGTGACTTCTTCCTTGATTTTCAAACTCATGTCTGGCTTGAACTTTCTGGGCTTCTGTTTTACTGGCGGACAGGCTGGATCGGTTGGCAATTTGTGAGCCACAATAGATGTACTCAGACCAGTTATGTCATCGTACGACCATGCGAATATGTCCTCATATTCTCTTAGAAATTCTATGTATTCTTCCTTTTCCGATGGTGACAAATGAACGCTGATTCAAGTTTCTTTGATGTTTTCTGCATCTCCCAGGTTAACAATCTCAGTCTCCTCCAGGTTGGACTTAGGTCTGTTCTCAAAATTCTCAACCTCTTTAACAATCTCTTCTGGTATATCATCTTTCTCTAAATCTATGTCCGTTTGTTGCGTTGTCTCGTTGCATGTCACAGTTATTGGTTCATCAATATAAGTAATAGTAATGCTGTATAAGTAAAGTAATGAGAGAAAATAATAAGAGTAAGATTTATAAGAAAACCGAAATGCTTTGATAAATTCCATAACTGTTTTTGAACATAGGAGCTCTTTCTTGCAAAAATATAGGAAAAAAGTGAAAGGAAAGTAAACTAGTAAAATAAAACAATGCATGATGCTTGTTCAGCCTTGCTACCCCGAGGCTCGTCGGGCTCTGGTGGTTCTGATAGCCCAGTTATTGAGGCATGCTCCTCTGCTTACAGCTTGTATAGAAGGGCCTTCCTCCCCCTCCTCCTCGAAAATGACATAACAATCCATATTATCGTCTTCCAAGAACAAATTCCTGACTGCTGCCAGTGCTTCCTCTTCTTCTAACTCATAGATAATCTCGGCCGGCTGGAAAGTCTGTTCCAAATGGGGTATTGGCTGCTCCAAAAGATAGTAAGGACCGCGCCATGGTGGTGACCAGTCGTCGAACTCTTTCCAGGTATACTCATACCCCAATCCGAAGGTGGTGCCATGTTTCTTGAGCTTGATAGGCTCAGTGATTCCTTGGAAATTCTTGCCAAGTCCCTTGCCAGGTTCATATCCACTCCAGTTCAAAATGCTTTCAATTTGTTGTCCCACCATTTGTCTTTATCAACGGCGTTGACTCGCTCGATGTGGTGGTAAGTTTCCCCACCTATCTTTCTTCTGCCTCCGATTGCTGGGATAGTCTGGCGACTGTATATGGGATTGCTACCGTCGCCGTGAATGATCACCTCTTGGTGGTTCCACTCAAACTTCACTACCTGGTGTAGTGTTGACGCTACGGCCCCAGTGGCATAAATCCATGATCGTCCCAACAACAAATTGTAAGATGCTGGCACGTCTATCACTTGAAAATCAACATCAAACCAGGTAGGCCCCATTTGCAAACACAAGCTAATTTTCCCAATAGTAGACCTTTGGGATCCGCCGAAAGCTTTGATGTTGATGGCCCCGTCCTTGATCTCATGCAGCCCCTTTCCTAATGTCCTAAGTGTTACCTACAGACAAATGTTGAGACTGGACCCCCCATCGACCAAGATCCTGGTGATAAAATAATCTTCGCACTGCACGGTGATGTGTAATGCCTTGTTGTGACTCTACCCCTCTGGCGGCAGCTCATCTTTATGAAAAGTGATCTTGTGACTTTCCAGTACCTGGCCTACCATGTTAGCCATCTCTCCGCTGGTGATGTTACTTGGTACATATGCCTCACTCATCACTCTTAGCAAGGCATTCTTGTGTGCATCGGAACTTTGTAACAAAGCAAGGATAGAAATATGTGCTGGTGTTTTGTTCAGTTGATCAATGAGTGAGTATTCTTTGGCTTGTATCTTTCTCCAGAGGTCGTCAGGCCCAGTTTTAGTGATGGTTGGCCGACTAGAGGCCTGCTTGCTTGACTCAGCCAAATGTTCCGGGGTATAAACCCTGCCGGTTCTTGTCATACCCTGTGCCGCAACGGCTTCCCCGAACTTGACCTTCCCCTTTCTTCTGGCTTCGGCTGTGTAGTCCCATGGTATAGCCTTTGTATGGAACGGTGTTATGGATGACATTGCCACTGGAATTGGCGTGGCTATCCTTATCCCGAAAGGAGCAGGCCCCTTAGGCGGTAAGACTGCAACTTCAAAGGGTGTAGGTGCATTTGCTGGTGACATAAACTCAACCTCAATCGGTGCTGACGTCTTTGCAGAGGGTGGTGCTTCAAACTCAAGCGGCATGGACATGTCTACCTTGGCATCCTCAGAAGGATGAATCTGGACCAATATCGGATTGAGTTGGATCGTCACCTTCTGTGATTAAACCGATTGATCCCTTGTGGTCCCAGTCATCCTCTATCTCGATCATGTGAACACCTCCACCTTTGTGGTCTGCCAGAGGGTTATTGCGGACATTTGGAGCGGGCTCCTTTGCTACAATGATCTTGTTGTCAATCAAAGTCTAGATCTTATCCTTCAGAGAGAGGCATTCATCAATGGTATGTCCTTTCATGCCGGAATGGTATGCACAGGATTTATTTGGATTGACCCACTGAGAATGGTTTTCTGGGGTTATGGCAGGGATAGGGGTGACATAACCAGCAGCTTTGAGTCTTTCGTACAGCTGGTCAATTGGTTCAGCAATGGCGGTATACTGTTTGCGAGGTCTGCGGTCGAAATTTGGTCGAGGTCTAGGGAAGTTTTGACGCGGGGGAGGTGATTGATAGTGGGATGGTTGGGTGTTGTAGGCTTGGTAAACATGTGCTGGTTGGGATTATTTAGGTGAAGTGGGCTGATACCCGGGAGGTGGAGCTGACTGATAAGTGGGTGGTGGAGTATGGTATGAGGGTGAGGGTGCTTGGTAGTTTGGAGTAGGTTGATATATGGGTGGAGGCATTGGATAGGTTTTGTATTTGATAGGGGATTTGGTTCTCTGTGCAACCATTACAGCACCTACGTCCCTTTTCTTGGACGTACAACTAGACTGTAAAGCCTTATTGGTAGCTTGCAAGGCTTCAAAGTTCGTAACCATACCACTCTTGATGCCTTCCTCGATCCTTTCTCCTAGCTTGATGATATCAGAAAATTTATGATTCTTGATCAGCATCAGTCTCTCATAATACTGTGGGTCTTGGGCCCGAACGAAGAATTTGTTCATTCGCTCTACTTCCAAAGCAGGCCTAACCTTAGCAGCTTCTGATCTCCATCGAGTAGCATACTTACTGAAGGTCTCTGTGGGTTTCTTCTTCAAGTTTTGGATATAGAACACATCTGGTGCATTCTCCGTGTTGAACCTGAATCTGTCCATAAAATCGGATGCCATGCTTACCCAACTTGACCACTTCTTTGGATCCTGGCTAACGTACCAAGATAAGGCGTCTCCCTTCAAGCTCCTCATGAAAAGCTTCATGCGGATTCTCTCGCCTCTTCCTACTCCGACCAGCTTGTCACAGTATGTTCTCAAGTGGACCCTTGGATCTCCCGTACCATCAAACATCTCGAACTTGGGAGGTTTGTACCCCTCGGGCAGTTCGACATCGGGCTGTATGCAAAGATCTTCATAGTTTAGCCCTTCAATTCCCTTACTACCTTCAATGCCTTGAATTCTGCTAGTCAACTTCTTAAGCTCTTCGGCCAGATTTCTGATGAGGAAGTCCTTATCATTGGACTCGGGTGTGCTTGAGATGGGTTGGGTGGAGTGTGGCATAGTCTCCACGTAGATGGGGGGTATTATGTTGGGTGTGGCAGTGGTCGTTTGTGGAGTTCTGGAGTTCTGGGATGAGCAGTGGGGTGTTATTTGAGGTATGGCAGGTATTGCAGTGGTGGTGAGGAGCGGGATGGTTTTGTTGCTTTGGGATGTTTTGTGGAGGTACTGGATTCTGAGTATTTGGGAAAGTAACCTCTGGAGTGGTGAGGGAAAATGACAGATTTTCCAGATTTTGGACTTGATCAAGTTCTTCCTGAAACTTCAACAACTTTTGTTCTAGTTGGGCAGCATTTTCCTTGGGGACCAGAGTACCACGAGTGACCTCTACCCGTTCAGCTGAGTTGTTCGAATCTTCTATTTTTCCTTTGTTTTTGTGTCTGACAGGACTGGGAGGAGGAGTAGGTGGAGGGCCCCTGGATCTCGTAAAATATGATGACGTTGCCAGAGTTCACGAACTAACCTTTGGGGAGGGGAATAAACAAAAAGTAAAAACAAAAGGTAACAAGTCAGTAAGGATTATAAAAAGTATTGCAATATTTAAACACATAGTGCAGGAATGTAAAACGTGTCCTAATTTGGGAGCCTCGTTGTGCCCGAGGTAGGCCTAGCGACAAGTTGATTTGGAGAACTTAGAATGCTAAATGCCTCATTTTATTGATAAAAAGTAGACGAATCCCAAATCGACACTAAGTAGCAGGAAATAAAAGTCACTAATGGCCATTGACCTTATTACATTTTATATAGCGAAAAGATAAAATCCTATCTACTTGGTCCCTGAAGGATCTTCCCCAGGTTGAATGCTCTCGTTGATCAAATCCTCCAGCTCTCGTAGGTTCACCAGTAAAAATGCCTTTGCCAGGTGTTCTCCTTCGTTTCCCTCAGAGTTCTGGCAGTAGGTGACTCTCTTCCTCACTTTTTCTTCCAATTCCAGCAGACTGTATTCCAGATATTCCAACTTTTTGCTAGCTTTGGCGGCTCTCTCTTTCCACTCATTGATTTGGTCATTTGATGGAAGACTTCCCCACCAGTCTAGAAAGAGTGGGGGTGTGCTAATCATACCGAAACTGGAGACCTCGTGCCTCATTTTCTGCAAAACAAAAGGGTTAGACCCTACCCCCACCAGACTCGACTATTTAATATCAACAATTGGCATAAAAGCATTTTAGTTCTCCAAATAAATGCACAAAACATGGTAGTGTCTGTTTGGGTTTTGGGAAAACCCAGTGGACTTTGGACAAGGCTATCTTAAAGAGTCATTATGCGGAAAACATAACTGACTCGGCTAGGTTTGATCATGATGCATGCACAATTAAACAGAGTAAGGTTTCTATGGGGTTTTAGACTGGTACCCTTGAGCGGACAACTCAAGGGGGAAAGGCACGGAACAGTCGATTACACCGTTGATCGACTGATTTTACCGCAAATATGCCATTTCTGAATTTAGGGGGTGATAATATCGGAAGGGCGCAGCCACTCATTATATGCGTTGCTATGGTATTTTGTTTGGCACGAGTGGAATATGATGTTGAAAATATGCTTATGCGATAATTAAAATAAGTTGTCATGTATTTGCACGTTCAAAAGCAATAATTACCAAGATTCCTCATAATTTAAAATAGTAAAGCAGTAAAGGGAAGCAGTAAAGAAATAAAGGAAAGAAACAAAGAAACGAGTCTTGTTCTTGCAGTAGGAGAAGGAATTAAATGCTTAAACGGATTAAACAAATAAAGGCACATAAGAAATGTAAAGTCACAGTAATAGTTTGAAATGGTAAAAGCCTAAAAGAATTTCCCCAGCAGAGTCGACATGCTGCGCGCCCCCTTTTTCTTGCGAAATCGGGTTTATGACATTTGGGAAGACAACTCGTTCCCTTTTGGAAATTGGGTTTAATGGGATTGAAGAGTCGCCACTTAATGATTTAAGTGCATTAGGACACTAAGAGGGGTTTGAGTTTGGATAACCAGAGATTGGGTAAGGGCTTGAAATTATTCCAAGGGAAGGTGTTAGGCACCCCTCAGAATCCACTAGTGTGGTTCCCGGCTAAGCTATTGTTGTGACTTTAAGTACAAATAACATGTAAGCAAGTAAGACTTTCAAATAGGAGGGGATTTCACATAATGGTTGCAAATTGATGAAGTTAAAAGAAATGGAAGGAAAGCTGAATTTTGAGAAAAACAATTTGAAATTTGAAAATAAACAATGAAATATACAAGTAAAAGAGAGGGGGGTCCTAGGTTTATAAATAATATGGATCACCCCACACAACACCCGGTAATCACTTATACACGTGGTTTTATCGCGTGGTCATCATATCCATATCTACCTTTTCCCACCCCGTTAAGGTATTAAAGCGCGGAATAGTCTCGTTTTCTTATTGCATGCTATTACCCAACGCAATCCTATCAGTCCTGGAGGCATTTAGGACTACTAATCCTAAAGGGAAGGGATGTTGGGCTTTTATTGTTTAAAAGGTAAAAACAATAAGGCGACAAGCAAGAACACATATAACAAGTATGGGGAAAGCACATAAACAAATAAGGCTCAAACAGGCCTCCTTAGATCAAAGAAAAGCATATAGTTTAGCATGTCTTGCACGTACTGATTAAGGTCTGATTAAACTTAAAAGCTGGGGCAGGCTGATTTATCACATATTTCCAAATAAGAAGCCCGAATTAGGCTTGCCAGCTGGTCGTAATTGATAAAGACTGATGCAGTTTAAAAATTTTACCCTAAGGCTTGCCTAGGTGTAGGGCAAAAGCTCCTATAGACATGATATCTACTGATTTCAGAAAAGAATGAAATAGATTGAATACATACCGATTAAGAGGGGTTACCAGATTATTAAAGAAAAGCAAAATTTAGCAAAAGTTACAGGTTCGACAAGCATTATTACTGGTTTTAGACTCATAAGCGAGTGGCAATGTTTCAGACTTGGTTGATAGTTCCTATAGGCATGCTTTTGTAGCGACCCGACCGGTTGTTTTGAGCTTTTGCACTTTGATCGCCAGTTCTCGGGCATGACTTTCCCCGTGTAATGTATTATGACTGATTTAGATCGTTGGTTTTGGTTTTCAGGAGGATCGGGATGAATTTGAAGCAGCACTCTCAGCTGAAAGCTTCGAATTTGAAAGGTTTGACCAAGGGTTGACTTATTTGTATATGAGCTCGGATCAGAGTTTTTATGATTTGGTTAGCTTCGTTAGCTTATTTGTGACTTAGGAGCATGATCGGAATTGGTTTTGGAGGTCCGGTGTAGAATTAGGCTTGAATTGGCGAAGTTAGTATTTTGGCGAATTCTGGTTGGTAGGTGAGATTTTGATCCGAGGGTCGGAAGGGAATTCCGAGAGTTGCTGTAGTTTCGTTATGTCATTTGGGATGAGTGTGCAAAATTTCAGGTCATTCGGACGTGGTTTGGTTGGGGTTTTGATCAAAAGCGTGGTTCGGAAGTTTTAGAAGAACTTAGGCTTGAATTCGATGTGAATTGATGGTTTTGATGATGTTTGAGGTGTTTTGATGATTGGAATAAGTTTGAATGATGTTTTAGGATGCGTTGGTGCTTTTGGTTGAGGTCCCGGGGGCCTCAGGTGAGTTTCGGATGGTCAATCGGGTTATATTCTATGTTGAAGAGTTGCAGAAAATTTGTCTCAGCAGTTGCAGCAATTTATCTCTTCGTGTTCGCATTAGTGTTCTCGCGTTCACGAAGAGTAGGTGGAGGAGGATGTGAAATTTGCCTTCGCGTTCGCGAAAGGGTGTGATCTCAGTGCATCGCGTTCGCAGGTTCTTATTCGCATTCGCGTAGAAGGATTCGAGTAAGTGGATTTGAAGTGGAATTGTGCTACGCGTTCGTAGGTGTATTGTCGCGTTCGCGAAGGGTCGCTCAGGTAAATCATCGCGTTCGCGAGTCCGGTATCGCGATCGCGTAGAAGGGGAAATCTGGTCAAGGTAAGATGTGCATCACGAACGCGAGAGTTGGACCGCGTTCGCGAAGAAGAAAATCCTGTAGCTGGGCAGAATGTTTTAAAGCCATCTTGTCCACGATTTTGGGTCTATTTTCACCCATGGCTGCTCGTTTTTGGAGATTTTTGGATGGAATGAAAGAGGGATTCAAGAGAAATCGACTTGAGGTAAGAATCTTGGTCTTAAAACTTGATTATATTGTGAAATCCACCTAGAAATTCATGGAACTTAAGCAAAAATGGAAGAAACTAGGGCTTGGGATTTTGAAATTTGATTTGGGGATTTGAAGGACCAATTGGTGTCGGATTTGAGAACTTTTGGTATGTATGAACTCGTTTGGAGATAAGGAACGTATTGATGTGAAAATTTCTGAGTTTTGAGAAGTGGGCCCGCTGCTCGGGTTTCTGCCAATTTCGAGATTTTTAATAATTTTTCGATTGTTTTGTTGATTGGGTATTGTTTCATTGGCATATTGTGAACGTATTCGTTTCTGGTTTTGGATTAGTGAGATTCGACGCGCGTGGAGGCCGATTTTGAGGGAAAGTCGTCGCGAGCTAGAGATTTCGCCGGTTCGACGGTGAAGTAATCGATTGTTAAATGATATCCTGAGGGTTTGAAACCCCGGATTGCACACCTGTAATGCCTAATATTGAGGTGACTTGCACGCGGATATCGAGCGGTGGGTAGAGCAACCGTTGGGGCGATTGTGAATTGCGTTCGGTCCCGATTGATGATTTGTACGCGTTATTTGACTTTGAGAACTTATTTGTTATTATCAATTGGGCTTAATTGCCCAACCAGTATTGTGGGCTTCTGTGCCATTATCTTAACCTCGGGAATTTTTATCATGTCTTCTCACCTGTTTTGACGCAATTATTTGAACTCAGTCCTGTTGATATCCCTGTTTTGCAAAAACTTAGGCCAATTTTACTCAGATTTGAAACTTAAATGATATTTCTAAATGGGATTATTTGTGCTGAAACTACTGTTTTACAAATGCCCGAGGGGCTTGTGATGATTTTTCGGACTGAGTAGGACCGAAGGGGCTATGTGAGAATTAATGCTGTAAGTATAATGGGCCGAGGGCCTGAGATACTTATATGCCACAAGGTGGCTTGAAGGTGACGTGAGGAGGCTTCAGGCCTTGTAAGTGATGGTGAGGCAGGCCTTTCAGGCCTTGTGAGTGATGTGAGTGAGGCTTTCAGGCCTTGGTGATTGTGATGTGGAGGAGGCTTTGCAGGCTTATGTGAGTGATGCGAGAAGGCTTTCAGGCCTTACTTTATTATGCACGGGTGGCTTTTGCATATTGTTTGGGGCCGTAAGGGGCCCCTCCGGAGTGTGCACACCCCAGTGGGAGTGCCGTCGACGATATAG
Source organism: Nicotiana attenuata (assembly GCF_001879085.1). Lineage (NCBI taxonomy): Eukaryota > Viridiplantae > Streptophyta > Magnoliopsida > Solanales > Solanaceae > Nicotiana > Nicotiana attenuata. Next base: position 1,245 of record NW_017675608.1, on the reverse strand, counting down.
GATTCGGCTGCAATGCCGGCAGCCAGATGTGGTCGGCTGTCATCGGCCGCAGCGGTTACTATTATGCATACTGTTCTGATGAGTGATATCTGAGGAGAAGAGCCCGAGGGCTGAGAGTGTTTCTGAGTTGAGCCGAGGGGCTTCCGGTACTAATTTTGAGATATTGCCCGAGGGGCGAACTTTTATGTGCTCATCTTGCATATTTACTTGCCTTTTTACCTGTTATACTGCGGTATTTGTGCCCGAGGGGCGGATTTTTCTGTGCTTATCAGCACTAAGTATTTTGAAATCGTTTCGTAACTATTGAAAAGATCATTTTCAAAAGAGATTTAAACTGAGCCAATATATTTCTAAAGATTTCACAGTTTCGCTGTTTTCTCAAAGGATTGTACCCTGCTTCTATACAACATGTTGGATGCTTTGCGTGATTTCTTACTGCTCAGTTGTTATTTACCTTAATTACTCACTGAGTTGGAGTACTCACTTTACTCCCTGCACCTCGTGTGCAGTTGCATGCATTTATTCACCCGGTAGCGGGTATTGGCTGTTTGAAGGCAGAGCTGTAGTAGTTTAACGAGGTGACTGCCAGCGTTCGCAGCACCGTTTCTTTCTATGTTATTCATTATTCCTGTTCAGTGTATTTCTAGACTTGTAAATGTAATTACATTCCAATAGATGCTCGTGACTTGTGACACCCCGATTAGGGCTGTGTTGGGTTGTATTTCCGCTAATTAATACTATTAAGTCATATTTAAGCTATTTATTTATGTTTAACTAATTTTTTTGAAAAGACGAGTTGGGTTAGTTGGCTGGCCTCGTCTTCACGAGAGGCGCCATCATGACCAGTGCGGGGGTTTTGGGTCGTGACAAGTTGGTATCAGAGCCCTAGGTTACTAGGTCTCACGAGTCATGAGCAGGGTTTAGTAGAGTCTCGCGGGATCGGTACGGAGACGTCTGTATTTATCCTCGAGAGGTTGCAGAACCTTAGGAAAAAACTTCACATTCTTGAATTCTTATCGTGCGTCCTTGTTTCAGCTTGAAAAGTAACTCTTGAAATTCCTTCCACGTGTTCGTATGCGCGAACGTAGCGCTCAGTGTCAGATGTGCCTTGATGGCTTGTGATTCCCCGATCGAGGGGCGAGATGTGATCTCTGTGAGTTGATGTTGGGCCAGTCTGGAGGACTTGAGGCCGGATCTTTGCCTATGGCTTGAGCACCGAGGTGCTGATTGTGTGAGCAAGTGTTT
>NW_017675607.1:23164-63620 GCF_001879085.1 Nicotiana attenuata | reverse complement strand
AACCCAATAATTATTCCCAAAATTATCATTTTTGGTGATTCATTTATTGGATTTTCATATTTATACTAAAATGTGGCTAATATTATTTTTGCATATTTTTACAAGGTCATTTAGTATTTTTAAAGTTAAATTGTATGTAATTACAATATTAGTCTTTTTTAGGATTAATTATGTTTATATCCATAAAAATTAGGTCTGGTATTATTAAATAGTTAATTATGTGCTACTAATCATTTTAGTACCTTTTATTTATTTTCAGAAATTATTTTACTATTTTTTATAAATCAAACAGGGAAAAGTGGCTATTTAAATGTTAGCCGCATTTTATTTCAATTTTAGTCCGATTTTGCACCCTAATTGAACATAATTGAAACTATTTGAACCCCCCGACCCAATTCCAATTTAATCCGACCAAACCCATCTTCATAACCCGCCCACTCGCCCGTTTTAATCCAGGCCGTTGATCATTCGGATCAACGGCTAACAACCATCCTTTCCTTTTTTAATCTCAAACTACCCCCTAACCCTAACAATTTCACACACCCCGCCGCCTCTGAATCCCCTTCTCTCTCAATCCTCTCTCAAACCCTCTCCAACCCTAGCCGCCGACATCAACTACAAACCCTAAAAAAACTCCCAAATCCATGGCTTCCAAGGTCATTGGAGGCCTGTATCCACCTCCCATGGCTTCTCGTGTTCGATTGTTATGGTTTCAAGGCTAGATCTTGAAAGAGCTTGGTCCAGACCTTGGTCGATTTCAGTTTGCGGCTGTTCTCCAGTCGTCTCTGACCTTTCTCCGGCCAGCCATGGCTATTCGATCCTGACTCTTGACTCTCCTGCTTAGATCGATGGTTTTCAAAGCCTTTCTCACCACTTGGGGTTCCTCTGAAACCCTAACCTTCAAGGTTCTCTCGATTTCTCTTAGATTTATTTCAGGTCTATGTCTGCTCTGAACTTTTAAGCGTTTTTCTCGAAGTTTCTCTTAAAACTCCGCTTTCAAAACTCCTTATCCTTCTGATTAAGGTTCTGTTAAGTTATTTCGAAACCTTTTTTTTGATTTTTGATATGTTTTGCTGTGTTTGCTCGTATTATCCTTCTACCTGAGTTTGCATGATAAAACCCCTAATTTCTTTTAACTGTTTATTAAATGAATGTTTGTTTGCCTGAGCTTTTGTCCGATCTGTCTATTTATCCTCTTTTTAAAACTCTTCTATCGTGGAAAATCTTATGGTTTTGGGTCTGAGACTGTTCGTTTAAGTGCAGAAGTTCTTTTCAAAATACCTTGTTCCCTTTGTGCGATTCTTCTGATTCTGGGTTTGTATCTTCTCTTTAGCTCGCCTATGTTGAAAGCCCTAATTTTTCTAGGTTTCTTCATTTGATTTTGTGACTGTCCTGTTCTTGTTTGAGTTTCTGTGACTATCTCGCTTCGAATGTATTTCTACTGAGTTCCTTATGCCTAACTTACATTAGCTCTATGTGCTTGTGTTCGTCTTGGCTGGTCAAGACTTTCCTCTTTGCTTGCTATGTTTGGTTACTCATATCTCACTCTATTTATATGCTAAAACATGACTCATGACTCTATCTTTGATTGACTCTGAGCTCCCTGTTTCTTGGCTTGAACTGAAAACTTCTCTTTAGACTTTCGCTTCTCCTATTTTAACTTGGTTTATTTGCTTATTCATGGGAACCCATGTTACTCTCCTTAAATCAGTAATTTCGAATCCTTGATTGCCTGATTTACCATGTGCTGGTTTTCGATTGTCTCCATATTCTGCAACTTTATTGTGTTTTCTTACCTTATTCGGTTAACCAAGTATTTTACTGATTCTTCATTAGTTGTTTCCTTAGTTGAACCCCTATGTACTTACCCCTAATTGTCTATTCTTTACAAGATGCTCTACTTGATTTCTTTCCTTAAACAATTTCTGCCTATTACCGTTGGTTGATTGCCCCTTAATTAAAGGAGTACTTGCATTGATTTGATTATGCTTAGTACTTGGTTCCATAATTACTACACAATTGTAATTCTTGCCTCATTTTACATGGTATCGAACTACTATATATACATACTCTCTCATTAACACAAACACACGAACACTTTAATTTTGAACTCACACCTACACTCAAAACACTCTCTCTTGCTTTACTACTTGTACTGTGGCCTGTTTAGCTGGCTGATAGCCAAAGCTATATTTCAAAGTCCTGCTACCTTTCTTTACTACATTTTGCTTCTTTGAACTGGTATGCTCTAATTAAGTTTTCAGCATCAACAAAAATATTGTTACTTAATGTTCTTGCATTATTGTCTGCCTACTGCCTGTATCTATTTCAGTACCTTTATTTAGCATGCTGTAATTTCTTTTCTCCCGTTCTAAGTCAATGCATTATGAATCCTAAATCCCTACCCCAATGTGTTTGATACTTATGATTTGTTTGGGGCATGACAACATCGAATATTGTTGAACATGACTCAAACTTGGTCCTCCTAGGATCATAACCTCCATGTTACCCTTATATGTTGCATGTTCTGGTTGATTTACAAACCTGACAGCACCCCTATTGATGTGCATGCCCAGAATTGACTCATGCCTAAGTATATAGGCCCTTGCAATGGATTCCCAATCCCCCTGCCCTTTGGTGTGAAATTATCAACTCTTTAAAGTATTAATGGCTGTCTCCCATCCCCCTTTCCCTTTTCTTTGTTCCCTCAGCTTTTAAAACTCAGTGTCTACACTTCCACTCTCTCTTAGACTTAAGTCCTGTCCCCCCCCCCCCCTCATTTGAGCCTTGCCTTGGGACCCATAAGCTCCCTCTAAACTTGGACACATGAGGGCTGGCATTTCCTCACTGCACTTGTCCCTATTCTGGTGATATAGTTTGGGTGTGAGCACTGCCCGGGGGTCCTATTGAGGCTCTTAGGGAACTCTGACACACTCAAGTTTGAGAAAGGCTTTGAAGCAATGGCATCTTAGGGCAGTTATCCCATAGCTCAGGGAGGAACCAAGAATCGGGCCTCCTCTAGTTGTATATTTATGTATTTGATGTAATTTAATATTCCTGGTTTGTAATAATTTGTAATAAATGTTTGGGGCTGGCTAGTGAAAAGGGTTGGGTATTTATGCATGTCAAAGGTAGAAACCATGCCTATAGGACTATTTTGAATTTCTGCATATTCAAACTACATTTAGAAACCATGCCTATAGGGTATTTTAATGCTGCAAACTGCATTTAGAAACCATGTCTATAGGACTTCTTGTTCAACTTCATATCTAGATAACCTGCCTATAGGGATCATCTAAAATTCTGCACATTTGTCACCGTTTACATATCATGTTTTAGGGCCCATTTGGTTATAACCCAGTAGTATGCTGAAATCAGTAACATATAGAAATCATGCCTATAGGGGTCCATAAGTATAATCCTGTTCGTTTCTACTCACATGCAATGTTAGGATCTAAAATCAGTAACACATAGAAATCATGCCTATAGGGACTCTTAAATAAATCTGATTCGCTTCATTCACAGTCAATGTTAGATATCATGCTCCTAGGGATTAAAATCCGTAATAGTAGATACCTTCACCTGCAGAATCTGTAATCAGTCTAATTTAATTTTGTCCATTCTGAACCTCGTTTCAATAATCTAATTCCCTTGCTTAACAAGGTTTAGCAAGCTTGCCTATGGGATGTCAAACAATTCGTTTTGAGTTCTAGTGTATCATCACCTTCTGAACTAAGTAGATATCATGCCTATAGGACCCCGTCTAAACACTTAGGCAATCCTTAGGCAGTATAAATAAACTGAACTCGCCTCTGTTATTTGTTACAATCATCAGGTAGGCCTGATTCTATTTCCTAACTGAGTCGTGTAATAAGCCAGGCCTGCTGCAATACAACAATCTCCTCTTCCCTCAAGTATATTTTTAGAATCAGACCTTATTCATTTGTTTAAGTCGTGCTATTGCATTGTTTTGTTTGGAGGAGGTATACTTGAGCCTTATGTGTTTATGTGTTTCCCCTTTAATGTACAGTCTTATATGTTTTGTATGTCGCCTTAGAATATTTACCTTTGAAACTTCAAATAAGCCTAATATCCCTCCCTTTTAGGATTAGTAGTCCTAAGCGCCTCCGGGACTGATAGGAATGGGACGGGTAACAACATGCAATAAGTAATCGAGACTAATCCGCGCTTTAATACCTTAACGGGGTGGGAAGGGTAAATATGGATTTGATGACCATGCGATAATGTCACGTGTAGCCCCTCATTGAGGAGTGATTATCGGACATTGTGTGGTGTGATCCATATTAAATACAAACCTAGGACCCCTTTCTTTTCATTTGCAAACTCGTTGTTTTTTAAAAACTCTTCTTTCAAAATGTTCTTTCTTTTATGTGTTTAAATCCCCTAATATATAAGCCCACACCTGTCTATTTGCTAAATTCACAATAACTGTGTGGCTGGGAACCACACTAGTAGATCCTGAGGGGTGCCTAACACCTACCCCTTAGGATAATTTCAAGCCCTTACCCAATTCCTGGTTATTCAAACAAACTCAGAGTTGAATCTCTGTTGGTGTCCTAATGCACCTTAATCATTAGGTGACGACTCTTCAAATGCAAACCCAGTTCCCAAAAGGAAGGAGTTGTTCCTCCAAATGTCATAAACCCGATTTCGCGAGAAAAAGGGGGCGCAACAATTATGTGGACAACATATTAACCCCGGCTAGGTTTGACCATGAGGCGTGCACAGTTAGTTATCAGAGCAAGGTTTCTATAGAAGTCCAGACCGGTACCCTCAAGCGGACAACTTAAGGGGGAAAGGCACGGGAACCGTCGAGTGCACCGCTGATCGACTAGTTTTACTGCAAATAAGCCTTTCCGAATTTAAAGGGTGATTTTTGGAAGAGCGCGAACACTCATCAAGTGCCGCAATGGTATTGGTACGCACGAGTGGAATATGATGTTGAGCATGGAGTTATGCGAAGAGAAATCAATATGTTGTCAAGTATTTGCATGATGAATAATGATAAAATGCGATATTTAATAATTGTAAAGACATTTAAGAAAAGAAAAACAAGGAGATAAGTCAGTTTCCATAGTAAAAGTGATAAAGCAGGGGACAGAGATTATGAATGAACTAGGACAAACAAATAAATTCACATAGAGTGGGAATGGGTGTGCAAGTATTAAAGACGTGCTCAAAGACTAATTCACAGACAAACTCGTTATGGTAAGAGCCTAAAGATTTCCCCAGCAGAGTCGCCATGCTGTCGCGCCCCCTTTTTCTCGCGAAATCGGGTTTCAACATTTTGGGACAACTCCTTTCCTTTTGGGATTGGGCAAGGGATTCGAAGAGTCGCCACCTAACGGACAAAGGTGCGTTAGGGAACCTAGAACAACTAACTCATATAACCGGTTTACGTCACCAGAGATCGGGTAAGGGCTCGAAATTACCTTGAAGGGAAGGTTCTAGGCACCCCTCGAGGTCCACAACGGTGGGTCCGGCCGAACTTAAACTAAGCGAATTAGTCTTATGGGAAAAATGATTTTTTTAGACAAATAGACATTACTTTAAAACAGGAATTAAAAGGGGTCCTAGGTTTTCTTTCGAGTCTATAGGATTATTTGCATGCAATACTTGGTAACCTTCCCCAAGTAGGGGTGCTTAGCGCACGTGTCATCATTTTCTTTACTACCCAATTACTATCTTTCAGTTGTTACCTAAGCGTTCTAGTAGCTTCTAATGCGTACCTTATGCGAGCACTACCCGTCCCTTACCTATAGTCCTAGATGTATTTATGACCTCTACTTAGGGTGGTTCTAGACCGACCTATATTGCTTAAAAAATGAGAAAAGCTAGGCGACAAACAAAATTCTAATAGGACTTTATGTAAAGAACAAATAAGGGCTCACATTGACCTCCACAAGTTGACAACAAATGCACACAATTCAATCGGCAAATTTTATTATTAGGGATCCTATAGACAGGATATCTAGATGAGCAGAAACAGAATACAGAACAACACTTTACTAAGGCGGGCATCTGGACCTATCAATGTTGCCTACCGATTTTATTAAGCCTTGAATCTAGGCATCTTCAGGCAGTAAATATCGGCGTTTTAATCCCCAGAATCATTAATACCGTACAAATTTGCCTAAGTGATTAACATAATCTTATAGGCATGGTATCTACAACTGTAAACCTATTGCATGGTTTCTAGGTATGATTTCTAGGTTTTAATCTGATTCCTTTATTTCCTATAGGCATGCTATCTGACTGATTTTTAGTTCCTATAGGCATGATCTCTATTAATCACATGTAGGCAGAATTCTTTAAGCATATTGCCAGGAAAGTTATTATTCAAACAGATAGGATCCTATAGACATGATTACTATTGCATGTAAAAATGTGCATGGATCCTATGAGCATGATTTCTAATGCAAAGAGTCTATGAACGGGATTTCTAGCATGCGAGGGAAGTACAGAATAAAGCAATTAGAAAGTCCTATAGACATGATCTCTAAACAAGTAATAACACTCACATATTCACCAATAAACCTATAGGCAGGATTTCTACCTGAGTTTTAAGCAAAAATATAGGAACCCCCCCTAACTTTAACTAACAAACCCCCGATCTGTTTATTATAGAAATTATTACAGCCCAGACTGAATAAACTATATAAAAGTATCTATTACACTATAGGGAGCCTTAGCAGGCCCAATATAAACCTGAGAGCCAGGCCTTCAACACAATAGCCTTGAAACAATAGCAGGGATCCACAACACCTCAGGCTTCCAGTGTGTCAAAGTTCCCAAAGATCCCCAGGGACCCCGAGAAATGCTCACACTGGATCCACACATTCAACACAGAATTCATATGAGATTAGAAAACCAGTTTAATTGTGTTAGAGTTCAAAGGACTCTCAGGGACCCTAGGCAGTGCTCACACTCGAGGTGGTAGGAACCTAGATAGCTAAGAGTAAAAGTTTGAAACATAGTATATATAAGGGGTAGGGGACAGTTTTAGAAAACAGTTTGATTTTTTTAGGAACAAACAGGTTCAAATTACACGACTACAAACAGAACAGAGTCCATATTTAGCAGATTGGTATTAGTTCAGACATGGATGATATATCAGTACTTAAAGAAATCGCAAAAAGAGCAGAGATACTTGAATTGCAGATACAACCGACCACACATATTAGAAATACCTAAACCTGTTCTTAATAGGGAGCATACAGCTGAATCCATCAAGGTTTCACATTACTAAAGATTACTTAGTTTATTAATTATCACTAGGTGGGACCATATTGGCATGTATTAAACAGAAACATGCTGAAGTTTCGAACAAACACACAGCACAAGGTAGCAGGAAATAAAGCATACTAGTCTAGAAAGAAGTAAACATAAATCAAGGGCAAGACATGCTAAGGTAAACTAACCACACAAGCACATAGAACATAGTACGTTAATAGGAATTAAGGCATACTAGTTAGGAATAAAGCAAACGGCAAGAATATGGCACACAGAAGCATATCGAGGTTTGAAGCAAACAATCATATAATCACATGGAACAGAACAAGATAAAAAGAACTAAGGTTTAATTGACAGCCAAAATAAACGGGCAAACATTATAGCAAGCAGTAGAATAATTAGAAACCCTAGGGCATAAAGACATAGGGATGAAAACCAATCGAAAAGTAAAGGAAGAAAACTAGAGTTAAACACTTAAAAGTTTAAAAATATTTTTGCAGAAACTTCTTTCAAAAAAATTGAAAGGGGAAAAACGAAAATTGGTCAACAATAATAGGAAAAACAGCGGAATCTTAAAGGAAAAGTAGCAAATGAACTCAAACCGCTTCAGATCTAAAGAGACCTGAACGGATTTAGCCAGAAATGGTTAGGTTATAAAAAAAATAAACAGAGTAAGAAAAATCTGGTTTGAACCACAGATTTGAAGCCTTTAACACGAATATATTAGTACCCACAGACATAGGAATAAACACAGACGGATTCATCGAGAACATGAGGGATTTTAACCAAATCTGGTTCGAATCTCTTTGAGACTCCATCAAGCAATACGAAAATCATACCACCAGTAGAGATAGGAGGCCAGATAAGGCCTGGAATCGAAGAAGAAACCCATGGATCGAAGGGATTTTGGTGACGATGGGCTAGGGTTAGGAGGAGGGTGAGAGAGAACAGAGGAGGAATGGTTTTAGTGATGGCGGATCTTAAAAAATGAATAGGGTTTGAGGGATGTTTAGTTAATTAAAATGGAAGGTAAATCCTGGACCGTTGATCTTTTGAGAGCGGCAGCCAGGATTGAACCTGGGTTGGGGCGGGCATGGATCAGGGTTATGGGTTATGGGTTGATGGGTTAATTTAATTGGGCTGGGGTGGAAATTGGGCTAAGATCCGAAAATCAAATTAAAAGAAGCTATATGTTAAATACATAATTAATTTGATAAAATAATTTATAAAAATAGCTAATAAATGATAAAAATGCTATTTTTGCATGGAAATGATTTTAAGTAATTAGTTAATATTATAAATATTTAAAAGGTCATTTTCCGTGTAAATAATGTAATTATGCATATAAGGGCTAGCAAAGTTATTGCAATTATAGCCTAAAGATATAAATATATTTATGCATAAAACGACTAAGGCTTAATAAAAATATAAATGATAAAAATCAAGTACTAAATCATTATAAAATTATTTGTGATGCAATTAGTAATTATTTAGATAATAAATGCTGGAATAAATTAATTAAAATCCTTTTAAAATTATGAAAAAATATTGGTGGCTGCTCATGTACTATTTTGGAAGTATTTATGCATTTTAAAATATATGAGAGAAAAATTGACTATCAACACTAGGTAGGAGATCAGTAACCCAAAACCAAAGAGCATGGATAGAAAGTTTACTATAAATAAAGTAATAGTACAATTGGTACAATTGATATGAGGTAGTCTTAGTAGATCAGATAGGGCTGTTAGGGGGAGTATGGAAGAATAGAAGGGATTCAATTGTAAAGTTTTGTACAGGTGATCAATAAAACTCTTATTTTCACCCAAAAAAAAAAGGTGAAAACGATTAAGATGAAATATTTCCTTATTCCTTAATTTGATCCGTAACAATATTTCTCAGAGTATAAGGTAAACTTTTACTTTGTGCATGCCAGGATAATTATTTCCTTCTCCCCTTTAATTTAATGTTTCTCCTTATTTTATAAAATTATAATCAATACATACCTATTCTTTAATTATTTTCCTTGTTTCTTATAATCAGAATTCTCCATCTTTAACCAGAGATCTCAGGCTCGAGCACTAAGAACGATTTTTTTTTTTTTTTTTTTTTTTTTTTTTTTTTTTTTTTTAAAGAGTTGCTTTTATATTTTAATGAATCTTACACGGCACATATCTGGGATAGTCGAGCCGCACAACAGGTATTTGGACAAGGGACCGAGAAACAAAAATCAAAACCAACACCAAGACCATCTCACCATAAGATTAATTTAATAAGAGCCTATACAAAAAAAATAAAGTTACCATGATTTTTGATGTCTTTCATATTTAAGTAAATAATCAAATTCTAGAGCCATCAAATTTTACATGTTAGCAAACTAACTTCAAACGACACACACAATCATTATTGGCCACAAGCTCATTAGAGGTATATCTTAAGTTATGCCTCAAACATCTCTACCTCAATCGTCTACTGGACATGCAAAATTAAAGGCAACACCAATATTTAACCCTCTCTCTCCTTAGCACTATATAAACCTCCCTATAACATGTTAATTCATTCATCCATATCCTCTCTTTGGTTTTAAATTATATTTATAAACACCAACGAGAGGATTAGCCTTGTTATATTTCACTATCATCTTTAGCATTCCCTTTTTCCTTTAAGAAATTTATCGGAAAAAGGGCCAAAAAAACAGAAACTTGAAATTACCAAAGAAAAAAAGAAAGAAAGAAAAAAGCAAAGATGGTAGGGAAAATAGTGGTTTCATTGGTATCTTTGATTCTTTTAGTAGGTGTAATTGTAGGAGTTGTAGTTGTTGTACACAAAAATGGAGATAACGATGATGATAAAAGCACCAAAGTTCAAATGAAAAAAGTTGACGAATTTTGTCAACCTACATCATTTAAAGATGCATGTGTACAAAGTCTTGATAAAGTTGCATCTAACGATTCTGCTACAATTAAAGACTATATTATGGCTGCTTTTGAATATACTGTACAAGAGATCAAGAAATCTTTACATGAAACTGGAAAAACCAATGTTAATAAGGAAAGTGATCCTTACAATCACATGGCAGTAGAAGATTGCAAAGTACTATTGGAAGATGCAATTGAAGAACTCGAATCCACGCTTAAAGTGGTTAACGAGAACGAAATGAAGTCCCTGAATGATAAAGTCTACGACATTCTGAATTATGTCAGTGCTGTTTACTCTTATCAGAGCGAGTGTATAGATTCCATTGACAAGCCTGAGTACAAATCCGCCATTGAAAAATACCTTGTCAACTCCACGCAATTGAGTAACAATGCCATTGACATTGTAGCTAAGATTTCATCTGCTCTCCAATCCTCGGACTTTCAAATTCCTGATGGTCTTTTAAACCGAAAACTTCTTGAAGCAAATTACCAAATTGGTCATGACAATTACCCTACATGGTTTCCTGTTGCTGACCGTAAGCTTTTGGCTAACACCCCAACTCCTCATGCAGTAGTTGCACAAGATGGAAGTGGACAATTTAAAACAGTTTCTGATGCTCTTAAAGCATACCCTCAAAAACATCAAGGCAAATACATAGTATATGTCAAGGCTGGTGTTTATAACGAACAAGTCCTTGTCGATAAGAAACAACCGAACGTGTTTATCTTTGGAGATGGCGCGGGGAAAACAATCAGAACTTCAGACAAAAATGTCGCAATCTTGAAATTCACCACCATGAATTCTGCTACATTTGGTAAGTACGCTCTCTTGCTTCAATTTATACGACGTATTTGACTGCACATGAAATTTAAGGAAGAAAGAATTTTTTTGAAATTTGTGTTTCTTAAACATGACATCACATTTATGTGGCTATAAATGCATTTCATTAAGAATAAAATAGGTAGTGTAAAGTTAAATTATTCTTCTATCAATACAGAAAGGCTATAAGTTTTTTTTTAACGGGCTAATAAAAATATTGACACAAAAAATGAAACAGATGGAATTCTACAATATTGGAAAACCATGCATATGGATACGATTATGCATATGGATCAAACTATCTACACCGGAGAATGTAACACGATTAGTGATCTGATTGTATAAATATCTTTCGCAGGTGTTAACGCACCAGGGTTTGTTGCCAAAGGAATTACATTCCGAAACACAGCTGGTCCAAAAGGACAACAAGCCGTGGCACTCAGAATACAAGGTGATCAATCTGCAGTTTTCGACTGCAACATTGAAGGCTACCAAGACACCTTATACTATCAAAGCAAACGTCAATTCTATCGCAATTGTGTCATATCAGGCACGATCGATTTCATCTTTGGCAGGGGCACGGCTGTTATCCAAGATTCCACCATCATTTTGAGAAAACCAGGGGATGACCAAAAATGGAATACAATCACAGCAGACGGTAGGGAAGTGCAGTCACAACCAACAGGAGTAGCATTACAAAATTGCAAAATCGTCGCAGAAAAGGAACTCATCGATACTAAAATCGTCGAGAATTTCTTGGGACGTCCATGGAAGGCGTTATCGACGAATGTAGTAATGGAGAGTGAAATTGGAAGTTTCATTAAGCCAGAAGGATGGATGATATGGGATAAAAAACATTATGAGGAAACATGTGAATGTTATGAATATGCTAATAGAGGACCTGGTGCTGTTACAAATGCAAGGAACAAGGTTTTCAAGAAATTTAAAGTACTTAGCCCGCAGGAAGCAACTAAATATACTGCTGGTGCTGTTTGGTTTCAAGGAAAAGAATGGTTGCCTGCTACTGGTGCACCTTTTTACCTTGGTCTAGGTGGAAAATAAAGCAAGAAATTATATTCATTAGAGCAAGGTGATATCCTGTTGTACTCCTGAGGACCAAGTCCACAGATAAGGATTTTCTTAGCCTTTGTTTTCTTGTCCATCATTCTGAAATCTGCTGCTGCATATTCAGAAGGGTCTTTGGGAACAACTACATTTTGCCCATTTTGTTTAGTCGAAGTTAGTGGACCTTGAGTCACTATGGTCCATAGTTCATAGTCTTTAGCCGTCAAGGAATCTTCTATTCTTGCTTTCCACCAATTGCTGTATTTTCCATTATACAGGGGTGGTCTAGTATTTGACTATTCTTCGTTAATTCCAAGTGGAGCACTCATTTTACTTTCGAGATCTCTCTAGGTGTTTACCGGGTGTGAGAGAACCCGATTTGATACCAATTATTAGTTTGAGTTCCTTTATGGATTACTAAAGAACTTGGTTCGTTACCTTACTTCTTAAGCGTAAGCAAATATAAACAGTAAAGTAGACACAACAATATTTACGCGGAAAATCACCCGGCTCAAAAGGTAAAAAAATTACGACCTACCATGTAGGATTTTAGCTTCAACTTCACTAAAACAATGAGCCAAATGTATCGATTACAAATCTTTAACTCAATACTCTCCAGTTCTCCTACTTCAACTATTTGACTTACAAGTTACTCTACCTTGAAAAATCAAATACTCATTCCAACTCACTAATTGTATATAACACTTTGATTATAACTCGATTTCCTAAAATACATTTATTAGACCGACTCAATAAGAACACACCAATGGTACTCGACTTAAGAATAGAAAATGCAATTCTTTAGTTTCTATGTAAAAGGATTGTCTCAGCAGTCCAAAAAGATAGTATTTAAATTCCTTGGACTCCGAGATCTTTTGGGAGTCATATGCATAGTCAGATTCTCATTTGATGGACTACTACTACTCCAAGGACTCCACAGTTATTGGTACTCTTGTCTCTCGCTTATGCAAACATATCTTCTTGGGCAACACTCTTATCAAGTTTTGCAGTTCTTTTCCAACAAACTCGGACTTAGGTAATTTTGAGATAAAATTACTGTCTAGCAAGATCATGCAATTATCAACCTTGAGGAGCTCGTTTTTAGAGCAGTTAAGCAGCTACGTCGAGGACCTGGTTCTTAGAGCATTCGAACAAATTTTGTTAATCATCAAAACCTCAATACTCAACATACATACATAAAAAATGTCGTGATGCACACATTAAACAAACTTATTTTTATGCACTTATAAGTGCCTGACTAAGTGCCCCAAGCAAGCCTAACACCCGGTTGCCGGTCAACAATTTTTATAATCGTCATTATTTACCCGTAAAACAATATAGTTGAATTTATAGCCTGGTTTATAGATAAGTAAATTGATTGACCCCAACAATAAATAAATTAAATAAAATGAAAGACTTAGCGTTGAAATCGAGAGAAATAGCAGATAACTTGGTTCCGGGAGCAAGGTTTCCGATGGCAGCAATAAGAATAACGTTAGACGAAAAATAAAGTATTACTCCTTTAGTTCCAATTTATGTGAACATGCTTGACTGGACACAGAGTTTAAGATGAAATGAAGACATTTGGAATTTGTGGTCCTAAATAAGTCAAAAAGTGGCCCAGAGTATTTGTGCGGTTATATAAGCTTCCCATTAAGGGTAGAATTAAAAGTTTAAGCTAAATTATTTCAAAATTTAGAAAGGGGTCATTCTTTTTGGACCAAAAAGGAAATAGGTTCGCATAAACTGGAATGGAGGGAGTATTTAATTTGGGAACAATCTGTAGCATAAGTTTGTCAGAATTTTTGTGTGCTACAATAGCCTCAATTTATAGCTATACCTAAGGAACAAGGTCCTAGGAACAAGCCCCTCTTAAATGACAATAATGGTGGCCATTTATGAATATGTAATGACAGGTACTGAATGCCAAAATTCTCTGCAACGACTGCATATTTAATACTGAGGAATATTCTTCATTGAATGTCATCTAGTGGCAAACATTCATTTACTCCCGTTAATATTGTTCCCTTAGGGATCTACCCGATGTCAACTGAATTATTGTCCTCTGTCTTGGTTTCACTTGCTTCATTTTCCATCTGCCCCCCTATTCCACGTGTCACTCTGTCATTCGAGCATTTAATATGAATCGATTTCACCCTTTAGAGATAGTCCCCTTGCTTTTCGATGGCACATCTTTGTGTCATCGGGAAGTTAGTGAAGATTCTTTTCTTGGGCAAAAATTTTCTGAACCTTTCTGAAAAGTTTCTGACGCTTTATAAGACACACGTTTCCTCGCATTTAATATCCCAGACACGTGTTACCCCATGATTTAGCAATATTTTCGTTGGTCCTCGAGGTACTCACGGCTACGATTTTAGCAGCCTAGAACTTTACTTATACGTCTCATTCTACCTCTTTCATTTCTAACAACTTTATAAACTCTCTCAACTTCTTTGCTTTTAACTTCCCTCTACTTTCTTCTATATTTGGTATTCTTCTAAAAACCCTTATCGCCTTCTTAACATTATGGCTTTTTATGCTATCTCTTCTAAGAACTTTGGTCTTCTCTTCGGTGGGGGCCGAAGAGGAGCAAAGACAAGGAGGTTGATGTTGATTCTATTCCTCCCATGGTGAGGAACATCATTCCCAAGCCTCTAAACACAGCCAAGAACTTCGAAGAGAAGTTCCCCACTTCAAACTCTCGAACTTCAGATATTCGTAAATATCCTTATTTTATCTCCATTCTAGTATTCATGTTGTGAAGGAGGACTATGACAGCCACGACCTACACATCATTGCTCCCGATCTAGTGGAGTGGGTAACCTTCAAAAAGAAGGGCTTCACGTATGTTTACACGTAACATTTAACTTTGGGTGCATTTTATTAGTGGGAGACTTGACCCCGTGATTTTGGAATTATGCCACAGGTACCAAGTCTGCTTGGCTCAGTAGACCCCTCGGTGTGGCGAAAGGTGGCCTGTCTACGATGGATGTGCTAGGAAACGAATGAGCCCCTCACCTTGGCTCATATGATGAATCTCTACTCCCCCAAAATCTTTTGCGGGGGAGTAATAAACTTCAGCAAGTGTGACAACCATGCGTTGCTTACCAGCATGCATGAAAACAATGATCGTGGATGGATGAAGCGGTTTGTCGTAGTTCCTATCACGGATATCATCCTGGTTACAATCCATCCTTCCCCGAGTCTTGGACTCGTTCACGTAAGTTCAACACAGTTTATCTTATTCTCTGAAAATGGGCTTATTTATGTGTCACGACCAAAAATCCGTTAAAAGTTGTGATGGCGTCGGACACCATTGTCAGGAAAGCCAACACCAAATAATTATTTAATTCTCATTTTAATATTTCTAAAATCATAAATTTCCTTCAATTTAACTGATTAAAAAATGAACTTTACAGAATAATAATAGCGTTTCCAATTTCAAAGCTAAGTATCCCATAATCATCCCAGAAACCACTGTCACAAGTGCATGAGCATTTACTAGGGAAATAAGTAAAATACAATAACTCCCCGGAATACAAATTTGGACAAAAAAAAAATACAAGTACTCTGAAGGAGACTCTGCTAGCTGCGGATCGTACACAAGATGTAACTCGCCTCAAGTCCCCGTATCAACCACGCCGCTGCGTCCACAAGGCCACGTAATGTATGTGCCTGTACAACAAAATGTACAGCATGTGTAGTATGAGTACAAACATAATGCGTACCCAGCAAGTATCCCGTCTAACCTCGATGAAGTAGTGACGACAGGTCGACTTCGGCACATACTAGTGATCTAATAATATCACATACAATAAAGAAGTGAATAAATATGAAACCGACTAAATGTATGAAATAAACATGCATAAAATACATGGTATAATTCCCCTCTTTACAATTTTAGTCAAGTTATCAACTAGCAAGTTACCTCCATAACCAAAGCATATATATATAGATATAATCGATTTCATTAAGGGAGTTGTCATAATTCAAATCAGGGAAAAACCCCCAGATACACTACCTTCTAGCCTAATGTCACGCACGATTCCGTGAGAATAACACACACACACACACACACACACACACACACACACACACATATATATATATATATAGAGGAGATGCCGAGGCGTACAACCGGATCCAACATAAATGTAAACTCTGCACTGTCGATGGTCGAACGGTGCAAACCATAGATGCATCTATTAACCTGCCGAGGAGATCGGCCCACTCCCATGAGAGTAGTAAAGGTAATACCCCGCTCGCGAATCATACGTGCGACGCGGTAAAATATAATTTAAGGGACTTCCTCGCTCGCGAATCATACATGCGACGAGGCCAATTATAGATTTCTTAAGTTATATAATATTTATCATTTCTTTTCGTAAGTACGAAGTTTACTGAAAACTCTTAAAATCTCAAATTCTTCAATTCACATTTCTTTCAACCCAATTATTATGCAACCTTAATCTTGTTTCTTCTCAAACAACAATAAACATAAATTAACAACAATACCAATCAAGGCATGATGTAAGCCTAAAACTACCCGGACATAGGCATAGTTAGTAGCTACGTACGGACTCTCGTCACCTCGTGCGTACGTAGCCCCCTCAAATAGAAGCACATATTTAATTATTTCACCTATGGGGTTAATTCCCTCTTACAATGTTAGTAAGGAGAGTCACCTCGCTCCGAAGTTCCTTAGCCGGCTTCCCAAGCCCTTCCGACGACTCAAGTCGATCCACCACGCTCCAAAACTAGCCAAATAACGGGCAAATCAATGAAAATAAACCCTAATACTTTAACAATTCAAATTATATAAATTCCCAACTCCGCTCGAAAAGTTGAAAATCGCCCTCGGGCCCCCTTGCCCCGATTCCTAAATTTTTCGAAGATAAAGTTTACCCACAACCTCGCGAACACAAATATATAATCTACTCCCAATTTCATGTCCAAATCGTGGTCAAAATCCTAGAATACAAAATTTCTAGGTTTTCCTCAAAATCCCAATTTCTACTAATTTCCATGGTAAAACATATACTTAATCAATGTATTTAACTGAAACTAGTATAAACTACTTACCTCATGCTTGATGGTGAAAATGGCACCTCAAAGTTGCTCCAAAATCGGCTCCCATTGAAGAAAAGGAGTAAAAATGAGCCAAATCCCGATTTTTAAAGAACCTCACCGCCTCCAGCCTTCCAGCACAAGCGGTCACTTCACCGCTTCTGCGGTTTCACAGGTGCAGCCTATAATCCGCTTCTGCGATCCTCCTCCAGCCCTTCAACTTCCACATCTGTGCCCCCTCTTCCACAGGTGTGGTCCTGCTTCTGCGGTAGGATGACCGCATCTGCGATCCCAACACTCGTAGCCTAGATCGCATCTGCAACCCTCATGGCCGCTTCTGTGGTGCCACACCTGCAGCAAAAACCTCGCAGGTGCGGTTACACCAGAAGCCCAGCTGCTTTAGCCCCTTGTCAAATTCCATTTTAAATTCGTTAATCATTTGAAATCCGCCCGAGGCCCCTGGAACCCCGTCCAATCACACCAACTAGTCCCATAACATAACGCGGACCTGCTCGAGGCCTCAAATCACATCAAACAACGCTAAAATCACAAATCACACTCCATTTCAAACATGATCAACTTTAAAACTTTGAACTTCTTCATTCGATTCTGAAACCTATCAAATCACGTCCGATTGACCTCAAATTTTGCACATGGGTCACATTCGACATTACGGACCTACTCCAACTTCCGGAATCGAAATCCGACCCTGATATCAAAAAGTCCACTTCCGGTCAAACTTCTCAAAACCCTTCAAATTTCTAACTTTAGCCAAATGACTCCAAAATGACCTACGGACCTCCAATTCACTTCCCATCGCGCTCCCAATACCAGAATCACCATATAGAGCTATTCCTAGACTCAGAATCCCAAATGAACATCGATAACACTGAAAGGCACTTCAACCTAAACTTATAAAATTCTTCCAAATATGCTAACTTCCACAATAGGCGCAAAAACACTCCTGGGTCATCCAAAACCCGATCCGGACATGCGCCCAAGTCAAAAATCATCATAAGAAGCTGCTGGAACCTTCAAATCCCAAATTCGAGGTAGTTTACTCAAAAATCCATTCTTAGTCAATTCTTTCAACTTAAAGCTTTAGAAATGAGAACTCTCTTTCCAGATCAACTTTGAACTTCACGAAATTTATTT
This sequence comes from Nicotiana attenuata, assembly GCF_001879085.1. Lineage (NCBI taxonomy): Eukaryota > Viridiplantae > Streptophyta > Magnoliopsida > Solanales > Solanaceae > Nicotiana > Nicotiana attenuata. Next base: position 45,344 of record NW_017675607.1, on the reverse strand, counting down.
CCGACCATGCATACAAGTCATAATACCTGAAGCGAAGCTGCTCATGTCCTCAAACTGCTCAACGACGTGCTAGAGTCCAAAATGACCGGTCGGGTCGTTAGATTCTCTCCCACTTAAACATACGATCGTTCTCGAACTTGCTAAGAACTGCGCTGGAGTTGTTTGAAATCACTGTTAAACACCTTGAGCACCTACCTGTGCTACCATAGCTCAGCTTAGCACATTAACTTGGTCAAATATGAATATATCCCCTTTTATTCACTCAAATAAGCTTAGAACCCAGTTCCAACACCCCAAATTCTCTGCCATGCCTGCTTCCAACCTACGAGTACTGTATCAATCACCACACGATGCACCGGTACACGATTGCATACCTTTGCTGAATTCATACTACGCACTGCATAACTTATATGACCATAACATCATTCTCTGATAACAACAGCCGAAATTCCACGAACCTGATGCTCCCAATGCACCGCATGACTTATAGAAGTCTTGCCCGACTTTTGCAATACCACCACGACGGAAGAGATGTGTAGAAAATTCATAACCAATTGCCGAGTCAACAAATCATTAAGTCTATACTCCCGAAAAGAATCATTACCTCATCCTGAACCAAAGAATGACATCTGCTCTTTAAAGTACTGTATTTAATTCGATCGCACCGATCCTAGATCCAATAATCTCGTCTTACCCAGTACGAACTGCTCAGGCAATAAGCCGCCCCAAACATAACCAAAAGCCTTATATGACGCCACAATGTGCTAATATGCTACCAACTTAAATGTGATACATAAGGAAAATGAACTCTGGAAGGGACTACTCAACTCGCGCAACTAATATGAACTTTCCTCAGAAAATAGGAAACAAAACACACAAAATTTAGAATATAGAAAACTGTACTCATCATCACATTGTTGCGGCATGCAACCAAATCCATACAACATAATCTATAAGGAATTACTTACCAAGAAAAAAATGCTCATACTTGCGAAATATCAAAATATCGGCCACAAGCACGCCAAGTGCATAATGCCATCCCAGGGGAGACAGATAGCGTCATACGCTACGAAACTCAAGCATAACTAAGGTGCGATATATGATATGAATCTCGAGAGCCATCCCGCTCACATAACACCATCGCTACGCGGAACCTCAACACCTAGGAAAATTATCAAGCTGTCTCACAACTCATACGGCACAACATAGTATTACATGAAATAGCCGACGACGAGATAACACCCAATGCCCGAATACTCCTCCATAAGGAGTACTATGCTGAAATGACCACATATGGCCTGATATAGAGCCTATATTCATATTTAAATCCACGCACCGACCTCGAACCGATTCTGAGCGCACTGTACTAGGCTAATATCCTTTCAAGGGTCCATAATAACCCATTTTTCTCATGACTCACAAGAACAATCCACATATCCAGAGCAAACCTCCACAGTCCACAACCCAATAAACCGAGTGCCCTCCAGGCATAATTTCTCGAATTAGCTTCATACTTGGTTTAAATTTCCAATCAATCAAGTGACTACATGTCACGCTCATACAATCTCCCCATGAGACACGCTCCCACGACCTTCCGTACCAGATAACCAGTATGCGCATCCATACTACCGGCCGCACTAACGCTGTAAAGCATATCAGGAATCTGTAACAAAGATGCAAAGCCTCTTATAGAATCATCGATCTCAGGTGACGCTAAAGGCAATACAAGCTTACTCTAAACATCCCAATCCTTTTCCTGCTCATCTGAGCTCGTGACATCCTTGCCAACACCTAACCGCAACCTTGATCCTCACTTTCAAATTACATATCACCCACTGCACCTAACATGCCAATATGCGATAGCACATGAATTTCATCATAACCCCTGAACCGCTAATAGGGTAAACACTTCATCATATAGTACCTTTTACTTAGCCCATTTCAAGAGAATCATAGCAACACGTGAGTAAATTCTCATAACCGCAGAATATGCAGATCCTCAAGCAGATGTCTAACACCCATAACCCTTCCAGGATCCGCCTACACATAACAGGCCATAATACCTTCCAAATAAAATCAATTACGCGGGCCGTCAAGCCTCACACGTACCGCCACCACTATGCCAATTCAACCATGGCTAACCAATCTAACTTCTTCTAATTCATCCTTAACTTGCCTTAGAGATAATAATAGCTCCATTCCCTACACCACCAACCTAAATCCACACTCACCTTGAGTGACTCCATTCCATGAGACCACATTGTCTCCAATCCCACGAACCGCTTTATACCCTCTTTGCACGCACATTCACATCTTCAACTGATACACCTATTCTGATAATTCCTCTACGAATCCGAAGTATTTTTCCTTTTTTCCTCCCAATGCTATACTACAAGTCGAAGACATCATAGAACATTCCGAGCCTCTTATCATAATCTGCTATAAAAGCTCAATTCTTAACTATACTGCGGGCTTGAATCCTTAGACACCACATTTTTAACCTTTGAATTCACTAGGACCGTTGTTGAGAGTCACCCTCTCTGGCTTGGTCCCAAATATAATCAACTCCGAAGCTCCGCTGACACACGAACACCCATCTCAATGAAACACCCGACTGAATCACTTCCCTACGACTGAACATGAGTTAATAAGCCCAACTATACCACGACTTTATCAATTCCTTTACTCAAATTACCACTTATGCTCTTTTCCCTTAGCTGAAATAGCTTACCAATACGCCTATATCCCGAAACCTCACAAGAAGATACCCATGCAACCCAATCGTAGGCGGTAGGACTCTCCCACTCAGCTTGAAGCCACCATTACGCAAATCTGGACCCCATCAAGATTCTTTATTCATCATTGACATGATCTTGCACCACCAACTCACCAAATTCCTCTAAATATTTATGTTTGGCCTTTCATGAACACTCTGAATCACTAACCACATTTACTTATCTGACCTCTTACTGTATCGCCGGTAGAATTCTTCGCCTAAGCTTCGTCAACACCATGCAACCGATGACCTGCTCACAAGAGATAACCCACCCATCGAAATTACACACCGACATCTCCTAATGACGCTACACTACATAATTACTATGGAATCCGCACCCAACCTGAGCCCATGCTCGTTCGCTAGCTGTACAATCCCATTCACACCTCACGGACATTAACTAAATCTGTGACAATACCTTCCAATCCAAAGTCATGTTGTATCCTTTTCCATATCAAGCAACTCATTTCTGTTGTATAAAATCTCCCGCCGTATAATAGCCGATATTTCAAATTAAGTCCATAGATCCAGTCACTGTCCACCTTGAATCTCAAATCACTCTAGACTTTTTCTCCGGGTGTGTAGTCATCCTACCACGAGACCCATACGCTACTCTACCAGTCTCCCACTTTGGTCAAACTCACTCCTTTAAGCAACTACTCGACTCCTGCTTCCCACACTTGTCCTTCTAGAAGTTTAATCACCACAAGACACTTACCACGTGTCCTTACTCATCCTTCACTGCCCAGTTGTCACCTTAAATAAAAATCTATCTCTGTAGCACCTGAACTAATAGATCGCCAATAAATTTAAACCCTTTCGAATATCATCTTTCTCGAGCCATCAACATTAGAAATACTGATTTGATCCTGAAACACCGCACACCACGATCTCTGACAACCGTTCCCTGACACCATTCCACAATACCCTGCTGAAAGGCGAATTGAAGATGATCTTAAAACTAGCAAACTTAACACATTCAATCGAGGACGACGACACCACGTCGCAAATGAAAATTCCACCGCACTTGAAAACACCAAGTCTCGTAACTCTATCAACCCAAACCTGACCATTTATAGTTCGATTGCCATTCCTGTGTCAGAAATAAAATACCGGATCTCTCAATCATGAACTGAGTAGACCTCATTTCAAGTCATTCACTGCCCCGACACATAGGCAAGTATCCTACCATTACATTAATATTGTGTGATAACTATTCATGAGCATCATAGCAACCTTTGTATAGCCTCAAAGCTCTCCGAAGTACAACTACTGAGTTGAAATGACATAATATCTTTCCGCAAGGCAACGACAATAGCCCAAACAATCGTGTAGGGAGAAACATCCAGCACCACATCCGTAGTACCATTACAATTACTCACTTCCCGATTCATACCTAGTGCTTCGTGTCGCAGAAGATTTAAAGGAAAAGAAATAAAGGCATAAGCCTCAAAGGGATCAAATCGCATGATGAGGAAATCAAGAAGGGAAGTGCTCCTTAAACCCCTGTAGCCTCTCGAAGATAAGTACAGACGTCTTCGTACCGATCCGCAAGACTCTACTAGACTCGCTCATGACTCGTGAGACCTAAGGGAACCTAGTGCTCTGATACTATGTTGTCATGACCCAAAATCCATTAAAGGTTGTGATGGCGCCTGACACCATTTCCAGGCAAGCCAAAACCAGATAATTAGTTAATTCTCATTTTAATATTTTTGAAATCATTAATTTACCTCAATTTAACTGATAAAAAAATGAACTTTACAGAATAATAATAGTGTTTCCAATTTCAATGTTATGTATCCCATAACCATCCCAGAACCCGGTGTCACAAGTGGATGAGCATTTACTAGGGAAATAAGTAAAATACAATAATTGCCCGAAAAACAAATTTGGACATAAAAGAAAATACAAATACTTTGAATGAGACTCTAATGGCTGCGGATTGTACACAAGATGCAGCTCGCCTCAAGTCCCCTATCAACCACACCGCTGCGTCCACAAGGCAATGGAATGTATATGTGCCTGTACAACAAAATGTACAGCAAGTGTAGTATGAGTAAGAAAATAACGCGTACCCACTAAGTATCCAGTCTAATGTCACGACTCGGATTTCCCACCGTCGGGATCGTGATGGCGCCTACTCTTGAAAGCTAGGCAAGCCAACAGATACAGTTTTACCACATTTATTATTATCCCAAACAGAAATAAATAATAGCTAAAACTAAACACATATAAAGTGCGGAAGTGTTAACACAGTTCAAGAACTCCAATACACGACTACCCTAATGATTTGGTGTCAAAATTCACAAACGTCTAAGAAGTTCTGCAAATACTCGTTTAAAAGAAATACATTTGTTCTCGAAATGGAAAGAGACAAGAAATCTAAAAATAGAGGGAAGGGGACTCCAGGGTCTGTGAATGCCGTCAGATCTACCTTGGGTCTCCCGTGGACTGAAGGCAGCAACACAAACTCTACTCACGAGGTCCGACACCGAAATCTGCACAGAAAATGCATAGTGAAGTATTTGTACAACCAACCCCATGTACTGGTAAGTGTCGAGCCTAATCTCGGCGAAGTAGTGACGAGGCTCGGACACGACAACAATATAAACTTGAGTAGTTAAATCATATATGAGAAAATAATAATAACAGAAAATTAACACAAAAAGACGGGAAGAGGAGACATGCTGCGGGGACTATCAGATTCTGACAGTGATTCAATAGAGAAGCAAAGTAAACACCATATTTGAACCAACAGAAATAATTATATAGTAACACGTGCACGACATCACCCTTCGTGTTTTTACTCTCGACCTTACCATAAGAAATAATAGAAATGGCACGGCATCACCCTTCGTGAATTAACTCTCATAATCATGGCACGCCAACACCCTTCGTGCATTAACTCTCATAATCAGGGTACGACATCACCCTTCATGCATTAACACTCACAGAATATAGAACGGCATCACCCTTTGTGCATTAAAACTGAATCATAATATCGTGCACGACATCAACCTTCGCGCTTTACACTCTTCCTCACCCAAACAGTAGAAACAATAACATTCCGGCAAGGGAATCAACAATAACCCATCTCATTTCAACAGTTATCTTCACAATATATGTCTCAACTTGAGTCGATACTCAACAATTACCCAATACCAAGAAAATATCATGAGACTTGTTCAACATGGAGAATCATCAATTTAAGCATGAACAGTACGTAATAAGAGTCACAACGGTCACATCATAAGACTCACTTACATGCTCAACATCAACGTATAGATACTCGTCACCACACCTATACGTCGTACTCAACACTAACATGTAGCAAATAAGACAACAACATCTAATCCCTCAAGCTAAGGTTAGACCAAACACTTACCTCGATTCCACGGCCAAACTCAAGCCTCAATTACCGCTTTTCCTTTAGTTCCTACTTCCAAACCCCCCGAATCTATTCATAATTAACTAATTAACGTCAAGTAATGCCAAATAAACCAATTGTAATGCATGATTATAGATTTCTCAACATTTTCCCCAAAAAGTCAAAATCGACCTCGGACTTGCATGGTCAAAACTTGAAGTTCGGACCAAAACCCGATTACCCATTCACCCACGAGCCCAAATATGCAATTGGTTTAGAAATCCGACCTCAATTTGAGGTCTAAATCCCCAAATTTCGAAATTCCTAAATTCTACCCAAAATCACCCAATTTCCAATGAAAAACCCTAGATTTTGCGATGAAATATTGTAAAATGATGAAATAGATTAGAGGAAATGAGTTACAAATCGTTTACCTATGATTTGATGAAGAACTCTTCTTTAGAAAATCTCCTATGGGAGCTTACGGTTTGAAAATTTGAGAGAATGAGTTGAAATCCCGTCTAAGTTGTATTTTGATCAGTTGCAGAGGTCGCATTTGCGACCTGGGCTTTGCAATTGCGAAGCTCGCAAATGCGACCCTGCCGCATCTCTGCTACTGTCGCAATTGCAAACCTTTGGTCGAAATTGCAAGGCTTCCCTCTCCCTGACGACCTCACAAATGCAAAGGTATGTTTGTATTTGCGAACTAGGCCGGTCCGGGTCTTCTTCACAATTGTGATAAAGACCTCGCAATTACCAAGCCTGTGAAGCTCGCAAATGCGAAAACTGGTCTCGAAAATTGTGAGATCAGAAGCCTCCTACAGATATCAGATGCAACAACAGATTTTCTAAGTCCAAACTCACTCTGTAGCCTATCCAAAACTCACACGAGCCCTCGGGGCTCTAAACCAAACATGCATACAAGTCTAAAAACATCATACGGACTTACACGTGCGATCAAATCGCCAAAATAACATCTTAAACAACGAATTTAGCACCAAAACTCATGATTTTCTTAAGAACACTTGAAATTTCTATTTTCGCAACTGGGCATCCGAATCATGTCAAATTAGTCCCGTTTCTCAGCAAATTTCACAGACACGATTCAAATACCATATCAAACATGTACTGGGCTCCAGAACCAAAATAATGGCCCGATACCAACGAGATCACACACTATCCCATTTCTAAAAATCCTTATGTTTTCCAGCAAACAATTTTATTCAAAAATTCATTTCTTGGGCTAGGGAACTCGGAATTCGATTCCAGGCATACGCCCAAGTCCCATATTTTACTACGGACCCTACGGGACCGTCATATTAGGTCCGGGTCCGTTTACCAAAAATGTTGACAGAAGTCAACTTTAATCAATTTTAAAGGCAAAATTCAATATTTTTCTTAAATTTCACATAAAGGGTTTTCAGAAACGCGCTCGGACTGAACACGCAAATCGAGGATATAGAAAGTGAGGTTTCCAAGGCTTCAGAACCTAGATTTAGATTCTAAAACAAAAGCTGACCCTTCAGGTCATCACATTCTCCACCTCTAAAACAATTGTTCATCCTCGAACAGACATATAAAAGTACCTGAGTCGGTGAAAATATGGGAATATCTGCTCCGCATATCGGACTCGAACTCCTAGGTGGCTACCTCTATAGGATGACCTCTCCATTGCACACGAACAGAAGGGTAACTCTTCGATCTCAACTAACTAACGTGCCGGTCTAGAATAGCTACCGGCTCCTCCTCATAGGTCAAATCCCTGTCCAACTGGACATTACTGAAGTCCAACACGTGGGATGGATCGCCGTGATACTTTCGAAGCATGGACACATGAAACACTGGGTGCACAGCTGATAAACCTGGTGGCAACGCAAGTCTGTAGTCCAGCTCTCCCACTCGATCAAGGATCTCAAAAGGTCCAATGATCCTAGGGCTTAGCTTGTCCTTCATTCCAAATCTCATCACGCCTTTCATGGGCAACACTCTAAGTAACACCTGCTCTCCGACCATGAATGCCACATCACGAACCTTACGGTCGGCGTAACACTTTTTCCTAGACTAAGCTGTACGAAGCATATCCTGGATAATCTTAACCTTATCCAAGTCATCCCGCACCAAATCTGTACCCAACAACGAGCCTCCCCCGACTCAAACCACCCAACCGGCAATCGACATCGTCTACCATATAATGCCTCATAAGGGGCCATCTGGATGCTCGACTGATAGCTGTTATTGTAGGAAAACTTCACTATCTGCAGGAACTGATTCCAAGAACCTCCAAAGTCAATAACATCGGCGCGAAGCATATCCTCCAAAATCTGTATAGTACGCTCGGACAGACCGTCCGTCTAGGGATGAAATGATGTTCTCAACTCAACTCGCGTACCCAACTCTTGCTAAACTGCCCTCCAGAAATGCGAGGTAAACTGCATACCTCGATCGGAAATGATAGAAATGGGAACACCATGGAGATGAACGATCTCCCCCATATAGATCTCAGCTAACCACTCTAAAGAATAGGAAACTGCCACGGGAATGAAATGCGCTGACTTAGTCAGCATATCAACAATAACCGATACTGCATCAAACTTCCTTTGAGTCCGTGAGAGTCTAACAACGAAGTCCATAGTGATACGTTCCCACTTCCACTCAGAAATCTCAATCTTCTGAAACAAACCGCCAGGTCTCTGATGCTCGTACTTTACCTGCTAACAATTCAAACACTACGCTACATACGCAATAATATCCTTCTTCATCCTTCTCCACCAGTAATGTTGTCGCAAGTCATGATACATCTTGGCGGCGCCCGGATGAATAGAATACCGGGAACTATGGGCCTCCTCCAGAATCAGCTCACGTAACCCATCTACATTAGGCACACAAACTCGACCCTGCATCTTCAAAACTCCATCATCTCCAACTGTAACCTGCTTGGCACCACCGTGCTGCACTGTGTCCCCAAGGACAAGCAAATGAGGATCATCATATTGCCTATCCCTGATACGCTCAAATAACAAAGACCGAGCGACTGTACAAGCTAGAACACGGCTGGGCTCAGATACATCCAACCTCACGAACTGATTGACCAAAGCCTGAACATCCAAAGCAAGCAGTCTCTCACCGACTGGAACACAAGGCTACCTATACTAGCTGACTTCCTACTCAAAGCATCGGCCACCATATTGGCCTTCCCAAGATGATACAAGATGGTGATATGATAGTCTTTCAATAGGTCGAACCTCCTCCTCTGCCTCAAATTTAGCTCCTTCTGCTTGAACAAATACTGCAGACTCTTGTGATCCGTGAACACCTCATATGACACGCCACATAAATAATGCCTCCAAATCATCAGCGCGTGAACAATGGCTGCTAGCTCCAAATCATGAACTGGATAATTCTTCTCGTGAATCTTCAACTGCCGGGAAGCATATGAAATAACCTTACCATTCTACATCAACACCGCACCAAGTCCAATACGAGATGCGTCATAATATATTGTATATGGCCTTGAACCTGTGGGCAAAACCAACACCGGGGCCGTAGTCAAAGCTGTCTAAGCTTCTGAAAGCTCGCCTCACACTCGTCCGACCACCTGAACGAGGCACCCTTATGGGTCAACCTGGTCATCGAGGTTGCTATAGATGAAAACTCGTCTACAAACCGACGGTATTAACCCGCCAAACCCAAGAAACTCCGGATCTCTGTAGCTGATATGGGTCTAGGCCAGTCCTTGACTGCCTCAATCTTCTTAGGATCCACCTGAATACCCTCCGCTGATACAACGTGACCCAAGAAAGCAACCGAACTCAACCAAATCTCATATTTCGAAAACTTAGCATATAACTGACTGTCTCTCAGAGTCGGAAAAATGACTCGGAGATGCTGCTCATGCTCCTCTTGGCTGCGGGAGTAAATCAAAATATCATTAATGAAAACAATCACGAAGGAATCCAAATATGGCTTGAACACCCGATTCATCAAATGCATAAATGTTACTGGGGCATTTGTCAACCCGAATGACATCACTAGGAGCTCATAATGCCCGTACCGAGTGCGAAAAGTTGTCTTAGGGACATCGAATGCCCTAATCCTCAAATGATGGTAGCTAGATCTCAAATCAAACTTTGAAAATACCTTGGCACCCTAAAGCTGATCGAACAAATCATCAATCCTTGGCAATGGATACTTATTCTTGATGGTGACTTTGTTCAACTACCGATAATCTATACACATCCTCATCGATCCATCCTTCTTCTTAACAAACAACACCAGTGCTCCCTAGGGAGAGACACTAGGTCTGATAAAGCCCTTATCAAGCAAGTATTGCAACTGTTCTTTCAATTCTTTCAACTCCGGCCCCTATATGATATGGCGGAATAGAAATGGGCTGAGTGCCCGGATCCAAATCAATGCAAAAGTCAATATCCTTGTCGGGTGGCATCCCTGACAGGTCTGCCGGAAATACTTCTGGAAACTCCCGAAAAACTGGCACGGAAACCATAGAAGGAACCTCAGCACTAGAATCACGAACGTACACCAAGTAAGCCAAACACCCCTTCTCGACCATACGCCGAGCCTTCATATCAAAAATAAACCTACTGATAGAATGACAAGGATCCCATCTCCACTCCAATTGAGGCAACCCCGGCAAAGCTAAGGTCATGGTCTTGGCATGACAGTCTAATATAGCGTGATAAGGTGACAACCAATCCATCCCCAAAATAACATCGAAATCAACAATATCGAGAAGTGGGAGTTCTACTCTAGTCTCAAGAACCCCAATAACAATCACGCACGAACGATAGACACGGTCTACAACAATTGAATTTCCTACTGGCGTGGACACATACATGGGAGCACTCAAATAATCATGCGGCACAACCAGATATGGGGCAAAATAAGATGACACATAGGAGTATGTAGACCCTGGATCAAATAGAACTGAAGCATCTCTATTGCAAACTGAAACTGTAATTGTGATAACTGCATCGGAGAACTCAGCCTCGGGCCTAGCTGGAATAGCATAACATCGGGGCTCAGCCCCACCACTATGAACTACTACATGGGACAACCTCCTGCTGGCTGGCTTCCACCTCTAGCGGCCTGACCTCCATCTCTAACACCTCGACCTCCACCTCTAGCTGCTTGACCCCTGCCTCTAGCTGGTTGAGTGGGCGGTGGAACACCCAGTGCTTGAACCATGGCATAAGAACCCTGATGCTGAGAACTGCTCGACGCTCGAGGGCAAACACTAGCAATGTGCCTCGAATCGCCACAAGTATAACAAGTCCTCGGCTGCTGGGACTACTAACCCTGCAACTGACCATGACGGCCTAAGTAACCACCCTAAAAACTCTAGAGTGGAGGTGCACTAATAGGAGCCGGTGATGCACTGTAGGGTAGCTGATCAGAATACTGCATATGAGAACCACAGCCACCTGGAGCACCGTGAGAAGCCTGAACTGCTGAATGAAACGGCTGGGAGGATGGCTCCTACCAAAAGAATCCCTGACTCCAGACGAGGCACCACTAAACTTGCCAGAATGATGAGGCCTCTTGTCAGACCCCTGACCGCTCCCCTAAGCTAGATGCATCAACCCGCCTGGTCACATTGGCCGCATCTGTTGATACCCAATTTTTCCGTATATACTTTTTTAATATGCATGAATACTTTAAATATAGCATATATATGCATATATAAGCATGCACAAGGTCTTTTTAATTTTTTATATAATTTTGAAGGTTTTTAATTGATTTATTTCTTCCTTTTATTTATAAAATTTCCAATAACTGTCCTTCAAATTATTGTTGTGACAATCTAACCATCTAAATCCTATATTTATGCCAAAATATTGCCTATATATTTTTGTGCATTTTTTACAATTGCATTTACATTTTTAAAGCCAATTTGCATATAATTACAATATTAGCCTTATTAATGTACAATTACGTTTAATATGCATAAAATGATCTTCTATATTTTTAACTATTACATATCTATTTTAAATCATTTTTAGTACACAAAATTATTTTTAGAAATCATTTATTATTTATTATAAATCATACAGGCTTAAATTGGCTATTTAAAACATAGCCAGATTGGCATTTCAATTTAAGCCTCAATTTTAACCCAACCCCAACCTAACTTCTAATCGAATTACCCGAGCCAAACCCTAAACACACCTACCCGACCTAGAACCAATTAAATCATGGCCATTGATCTGAAATATCAACGGCCCGTATTGATTATTGCGTTTTTTAATCCTAAACCACCCCCAACCCTAATCATTTTCCAGATACCGCCGCCCTAGAATCCTCTCTACTCTTAGTACACTCTCAACCTAACCCTAGTCCTTCAACCGCCGACCTGTCACGACCCCAGTTCACCCTCCATGAACATGTCGTGATGGCACCTAGTTCCTACAACTAGGTAAGCTTAACAGTGCGGAATAACAAATTAACATTTGCGGAATAATTAATTAAAACTCAACATACAGAAATAACAACTGTATATAAGGCCACTCGGCCTAAACAACTCAAAAATATGCGGAAGTCTACAACTAAATCCCAAAACCCGGAAACTCACAGGAAATACAGACTAATAGAATGTAGTGAACTGCTCTACACCAGAATGTCTAACAACATGAAAGGAAAGAAAGGAACTATCTGCTAAAGCCGGAATAGAGTAGAGACTCCTAGTCTGCGGACGTAGCAGATATACCTCAAGTCTCAGCTAGAACTCTCCACCATGAGGATGATACACCTGGGAGGAAGTACCTGGATCTGCACATGAAAAACATGCGCAGGAAGGGCATGAGTACACCACAACGGTACTCAGTAGTACCAAGCCTATCCTCGGTTGGGTAGTGACGAGGAAGGTCAGGGCCCTACTGAGATAGCATAATAAATAATGAGATAACAAAACAGTTTAAATAAAGTCTACAACGAGAATTCTAAACCAGGTAAATAAGGAAGAACAGTAATAGAAAGAAAGGTACAATACAAGGAAAAAACTGCCCTCAACAAGGAATAATAGCCGGGGATCTCTTGGTATCCCGAGGATCTCTTGGTATCCTCATCATATACACTAGGGATCTCTTGGTATCCCGAGGATCTCTTGGTATCCTCATCATATACACTAGGGATCTCTTGGTATCCCGAGGATCTCTTAGTATCCTCATCATATACACTAGGGATCTCTCGGTATCCCGAGGATCTCTTGGTTTCCTCAATAAGTAAGCCGGGGATCTCTTGGTATCCCAGTATATATATAGAAACACATGTGCCAGGGATCTCTTGGTATCCCGCACCCTCAGTCCAGAATATCTCAAGTACAGGGGGATCTCCCGGGAAGCCGTCCCGTAATCCCAAATTAAACACACAACAACAAGCAACTCATAATCTCAGAATAATGCTAAAAGATCAGGACAAGAAATAGTAAATTCTAGCCAAACATGCTCCACAGAGTACAAATAGCACAGCTAAACAATTAGCAAGTAAGCCAGATAAACATGAGTCTCTAAGCTAGCACAGGTATAAACTTACAGTTTAAAATGAACAAGTAAACATGAAATCTCAATTTAAATACTTCAAGTAGAAATGGGTTTACAACAATTAGCTCAAGTACGCGCTCGTCACCTCACGTACGAGGCATTCAAATATTCAAAGATCATGTCCTAAAGGGAAAAGTCCCCCACCACAAGGTTAAACAAGCCACTTACCTCGAACCGGCTCAATATCAACTAGAAACCACGCTCTTGCCACGAGTATCCGACTCCAAATGGCTCAAATCTATTCAATTCAATTACACATCGTAAATAACATCGCAAACACCTGGTTTTGCTAATAAATTCAAAGCTACGGCGTAAAATTAGGTGAAATGACCAAAATGCCCTTCAGGCCAACGTCTCGGAATCGAATAACTTTCACATTTTTAGAACCCTCGTACTATCATGAGTCTAACCATATAAAAATCTCCCAGATTGGAGGTCAAATGCCCACTCAAAACTCAATACTTTAGGCAATGAAGTTTTACCCCAAATTATCCAATTTTTTGATCCTAAATTCGAATTCCAATGATGTATTTAACTATATAATGATGAAATATAACAAAAAGGGACCAAAGAAACGTTACCCAGTGATCTTCTCTTCGAAACCCACTCAAAATCGCCTAAAATCGAGCTCTCAATTGATTTCTCCAACTTTTGAAATTAAAACCCTCGAATTTCTATATCTGTACAGTGAATGCTGCTTCTGCAGTCTAGGGACCGCTTCTGCGGTCCCGCCTATGCAAAACACTGGCCGCTTCTGCGGCTTCTTTTAAAAGGTCAGACATATGCTTCTGCGGATAAATAACCGCTACTGCGGTTCCTGAGGGGGGGGGGGGACCAAACTCGCTTCTGCGATGAGTGAGCCGCTTCTGCGATTCCCAAGCCGTAGAAGCGAAAATACCAGAAGGAACAAAATACCAGCTGCTACAAACTTAGAAATTTTCCTCCGTTAACCACCCGGAATCATCCCGAGGCCCCCGGAACCTCAACCAGAAGCACCAATACCACATAATACCTTATTCAAACTTGTACCAATCTTGAAAACACCTAAAATAACGCCGGAAACCCGAATTAATCAAAGATTCAAGCCTAAGAACTTCAAATTCCTTTCAAATACGATTTCGATAAAAAACCTAACCAAAACACGTCCAAATGACCTGAAATTTTGCACACACATCCGAAATGACATGATGGAGCTACTGCAACTTCGGAATTCCAATCCAACCCTCGGATCAAAAACTCACTATCGGACCGGAAACTTCAAAACTTCAAACTTCGGCATTTCAAGTCTAAATGAGCTACGGACTTCCAAAATACCTTCCGAACACGCTCCCAACCCCGAAATCACCTAACGGAGCTAACGGAACCATCAGATTTCCATTCCGAGGTCGTCTTCACACTGTTCCGACTTCGGACCATTTTTCAACACTTAAGCTCTCATTTAGGGACTAAGTGTCCCAAAACACTCCGAATCCTAACACCGAACATCCCGGCAAACCAAAATAGCAGAAATGAACTTAGGGGAAGCAGTTAAGGGGGGATCGGGGCGTAAATTTCAAAAATGACCGGCTGGGTCGTTACATCCTCCTACACTTAAACATTCGTTCGTCCTCGAACGAGCATAGAGAACATACCTGAAGTAGTGAAAAGATGAGGGTACTGGCTGCGCATATCCCGCTCGGTCTCCCAAGTCGCCTCCTCGGCCGGCTGACCCCGCCACTGAACCTTCACTGAAGCAATGTTCTTTGACCTCAACTTCCTGATCTGTCTGTCCAATATAGCCACTGGCTCCTCAACATAGGATAGATCTTTGTCCAACTGGACTGAACTGAAATCCAACACATGCGACGGATCACCGTGATACCTCCGGAGCAATGAAACATGAAATACCGGATGAACTCCGGCCAAACTGGGAGGCAAGGCAAGCTCATAGGCAACCTCTCCAACTCGCCGCAAGATTTCAAAAGGGCCAATAAACCTCGGACTCAACTTTCCTTTCTTCCCAAACCTCATGACGCTTTTCATAGGCGAGACCCGAAGCAGAACCCGCTCACCAACCCTATATGAAACATCACGAACCTTCTTGTCCGCGTAACTCTTCTGTCCGGACTGGGTTGTACGGAGTCTATCCTGAATCGTCTTAACCTTCTCCAATGCATCCTGTACTAACTCTGTGCCCAATAGCCTGGCCTCACCCGGCTCAAACCAACCCACCGGAGATCTACACCTCCTACCATATAAATCCTCATACGGCGCCATCTGAATGCTGGACTGATAACTATCGTTGTAAGCAAACTCCGCCAGTGGCAAGAAATGATCCCAAGACCCTCCAGTTCCATGATTCAATGTTTAACTCCTCATGCACCTTACCGTGCTACCACAACTCAGTTGAGCACACCAGCTCGATCAATTCTGAAGATATTCCTTTTTATTCAAGATAAATAAGCCTTAGAGCCCAATTCCAACATCCGGAATTTTATGTCCGACCTGTTTCCAACATATGATCACCATAACAATCACTACACGCTATACCCAAACATGACTGCATAACTTGCTGAAGTTCACACCTCGCATCACTTTACTCACCGGACCACAGTAACATTTCCTGAACGACTTAGTCAAAAATTCAACGAATCTGATGCTCTCATTGCACCCCATGACATGCACAAGCCTCACTCTAACTCTTGCAAGGCCGTCACAACGGAGAGATGTGCGGAAATTCATAATCGACTGCCGAGTCAACCAATCACTGAGTCTATACTCCTGACAAGAAGCATTACCTCATTCTAAACCAATTAATGGTCTTTTCCTCTTAATAGATATTTCACGTAATCAGATTGCACTGATCCTAAATCCAACAATCTCGTCTCACCCAGTATGAATGCTCAGACAATAAGCCACCCCAACATGACCAAAAGTCTCATATGATGTCATAATACGCCAATAGGCTACCAATTAGAATGCGATACAAAAAAAGGAAAGTGAACTCTGAAAAAAAATTTCAATTACCCCGCTCGCGAATCATACATACGACGCGGGCGCGTAGCTAATATGAGCCTCCTCCAGAAAATAGGAAACATAACATAATAAACAGATATGGGAAACTGTACTGAACATCACACCTGTTGCGGCATGCAACCCGATCCGAGCAATCATAACCATGGCGGCGTGCCACCCGATCCAAATAACATACCCGTGGCGGCGTGCCACCCGATCCACATATGGAGCTCACATAAGGAGATGTACATCGAGCTAAATTGCTCATTACAACAAGATACTAAGCATCAGTCATAACCATGCTAAGTATATAACACCATTCCCTGGGGAGACATATAACGCTATAATCCACAAACTTCCACAAACTCGGGCACAACTGAGGTGCGATACAAGATCTGAATCTCACGAGCCATTCTGCTCATATAACATCATCGCCACGCGGAACTTCAACACATAAAAATTTACCAAGCCGTCTCATAACTCATACGGCGCAATACATCATTACCTAGAATAGCTGATGACAAAATAACACCCCGACTGTTCCTCCATAAGGAACGCTCACTGAAACGAACACAACTGGCCTGATATAAAGCCCTGCTCACATATAAATCAATCCACTGATCTCAAGCCGATTTCTGATTGCACCAACTTGGCTAATAACCTTTCAAAGGTCCATAGTAACCCCCTTTTCCTCATAACACATAAGAACAACCATCATAACCGGAGCAACCTCCTTAGTTCGCAACCCAACAATGAAAGTGCCCTCCCGGCATAAATTCTCAAATTAATTATGTTACCACAATCCTCATACCTGGTTTAAATCTTTAGTCAATCAAGTGACTACATGTCATACTTGTACAATCTTCCCGTGGGACACGCTCCCACAATCTTCCGAAATGAATAACGGGTCCGCACATCTAAACCATCTGCCGCACTAACGCTGAAAAGCGATCAAGAATCCTTATCCAGGATGCAAAGCCTTTTTCACAACACATCGATCTGAGATGATACTGAAGACAATACCAATTTACTTTAAACATTCCACCCTTTTGCTTGCTCATCCGAGCTCGTGACATCTTTGTCCACACCGAGCTGTTACCTTGATCTTTACTTCGAATCCCATACCACTCACTGCACCTAACATGACATATACGACTTCGGGATCGCTAATAGGCTAACACTTCATTACTTAAAAGCTTTTCACTTAAATCACTAAAGGAGAACCATAACAACACTTAGGTGAATTCTCATAACCGTAGAATATGCAAACCTCCAAGTAGTGTCCTCAGCCACCATGGCCATTCCAGGATCCGCCTACACATGACAGGCCATATCAGAAGAGTGCTTCTGAACAACATTAATTTCGGCGACTGACAAGCCTCACACACACCGCCACAAATCACCCGCATGACTTGATCACGCTGAAGGAATTGACCCCTACCACCAATACGCCAACTCAACTATGTTTAACCAATATATCTTCCTTCGATTTACCCCGATTGCCTTAGTAATAACAATAACTCCTTTCAACACATAACACACTCCATCCGCACTCACCCCGAGCGACCTGGTATCGCGAGACCATGCTGTCTCAAATCCCATGAACCATTTCATACCTTCCTTGGGCGTACATTCGCACCCTCAACTGACATGCCCATTCTCTACGAATCCGAAGTCCTTTCTCATCCTTCTCTCAAGTCTGAACATGAGCCAATAAGGCCAACCATAGCACCCTTTAACAATTCCTTTGCTCCAATTACCACTTATGTTCTTTTCCCGTAGCCGAGTGACCAGAAACATGCTAACAACCTGAAAACCTCGCAAGTGGTTAACCATGCAACCCAATCATAGGCGGTGGGACTCTCCCACTTAGCTTGAAGCCACTATTACACAACTCTGGAGTTCACCAGGATTCTTAATCTCTTATTGACATAACCTTGCGCAATCAACCACCAAAGTTCTCAATATCTTACTGTAGAAACCCCTTTTTTATACTCTGAATCATTAACAACATTCGCACGACCGATCTCTTCACTGTATAACCAATAGAATTCTTCGCAGAAGCATCGCCAACCACGCGACCGCTAACCTGCTCACAAGAATAACTCGCCTGTAGAAACCACTCCCGGAATCTCCCAACGCTGCTGCACGGGGCACAATCACCACGACATCAATAACTCATCCTGAGTCCGAGCTCACTCTCCAGGTGCACAATTTCATTCACCCCTCGTGGACATCAATTAAATGTGCGGCAATATTCTTCCAATTCAAAGGTATGTTGTATCCTTCTTCATTCAAGAAGCTCCTTCCCGTTATATCAAATCTCCCGCCGCATAATAGCTCATACTTCTAATTAAATTCGTAGGCCCCAAATCACCAATCACCAATATTCTCAGGTCACTCCAAATTCTCCTTAAGGTACGTGGTCATCCCACTGCAAAGCCCATATGCAACTCCACCACTCTCCCACTTTGGCGGAACTCGTACTCTTAATCGACTACTCGGCCCTTGGCCGCTTATACTCGGACTCCTAGAAATTTTAGCCACCGCCCGACACTTCCCACGTGTCGTTCCACATCCTTTGCTGCTCAGCCGCTGCCTTAAATAGAGTATATCTTCGTGGCACTTGAACCCACAATTGGTGCTGACTTTAAACCTTTCCGAAGGTCATCTTCCTCGAGTAGCACGCGTCCTCACCATCCGTGAGAGAACAGAAGGCAGAAGTTTAGGATTGTGATGTCAAAAATCTCGCACGACAGGGAATCAAATAAAGTGAAATTTTCCTAACGGTTACATAGCCTCTCGTAGATAAGTACAGACGTCTCCGTACTGATCCGTGAGACTCTAATAAACCGGCCTGTGTTCCGTGACTCCTATGAACCTAGAGCTCTGATACCAACTTGTCACGACCCTAGTTCACCCTCCATGAACATGTCGTGATGGCACCTAGTTCCTACAACTAGGTAAGCCTAACAGTGCAGAATAACAAATTAACATTTGCGGAATAATTAATTAAAACTGAACATACGGAAATAACAACTGTATATAAGGCCACTCGGCCTAAACAACTCAAAAATATGCGGAAGTCTATAACTAAATCCCAAAACCCGGAAACTCACGGGAAACACAGGCTAATAGAATGTAGTGATCTGCTCTACACCAGAATGTCTAACAACATGAAAGGAACTATCTGCTAAAGCCGGAATAGAGTAGAGACTCCTGGTCTGCGGACGTAGCAGATATACCTTAAGTCTCAGCTAGAAATCTCCACCACGAGGATGATACACCTGGGAGGAAGTACCTGGATCTGCACATGAAAAACATGCGCAGGAAGGGCATGAGTACACCACAGCGGTACTCAGTAAGTGCCAAGCCTAACCTCGGTTGGGTAGTGACGAGGAAGGTCAGGGCCCTACTGAGATAACATAATAAATAATGAGATAACAGAAACAGTTTAAATAAAATCTACAACGAGAATTCTAAACCAGGTAAATAAGGAAGAACAATAATAGAAAGCAAGGTACAATACATGGAAAACTGCCCTCAACAAGGAATAATAGCCAGGGATCTCTTGGTATCCCGAGGATCTCTTGGTATCCTCATCATATACACTAGGGATCTCTTGGTATCCCGAGGATCTCTTGGTATCCACATCATACACACTAGGGATCTCTTGGTATCCCGAGGATCTCTTGGTATCCTCATCATATACACTATGGATCTCTTGGTATCCCGAGGATCTCTTGGTATCCTCATCATATACACTAGGGATCTCTTGGTATCCCGAGGATCTCTTGGTATCCTCAATAAGTAAGCCGGGGATCTCTTGGTATCCCAGTATATATATAGAATGTGCCAGGGATCTCTTGGTATCCCGCACCCTCAGTCCAGAATATCTCAAGTACAGGGGGATCTCCCGGGAAGCCGTCCCGTAGTCCCAAATTAAACACACAACAACAAGCAACTCATAATCTCATAATAATGCTAAAAGATTAGGACAAGAAATAGTAAATTCTAGCCTAACATGCTCCAGAGAGTACAAATAGAACAGCTAAACAATTAGCAAGCCAGATAAACACGAGTCTCTAAGCTAGCACAGGTATAAACTTACAGTTTAAAATGAACAAGTAAACATGAAATCTCACTTTAAATACTTCAAGAGAAACGGGTTTACAACAATTAGCTCAAGTACGCGCTCTTCACCTCACGTACGAGGCATTCAAATATTCAAAGATCATGTCCTAAAGGGAAAAGTCCCCCACACAAGGTTAGACAAGCCACTTACCTCGAACCGGCTCAATATCAACTAGAAACCACGCTCTTGCCACGAGTATCCGACTCCGAATGGCTCAAATCTATTCAATTCAATTACACATTGTAAATAACATCGCAAACACCTGGTTTTGCTAATAAATTCAAAGCTACAGCGTAAAATTAGGTGAAATGACAAAAATGCCCTTCAAGCCAACGTCTCGGAATCGAATAATTTTCATATTTTTAGAACCCTCGTACTCTGACGAGTCTAACCATATAAAAATCTCCCAAATCAGAGGTCAAATGCCACTCAAAACTCAATAGTTTAGGCAATGAAGTTTTACCCCAAATTATCCAATTTTTTGATCCTAAATTCGAATTCCAATGATGTATTTAACTATATAATGATGAAATATAACAAAAAGGGACCAAAGAACGTTACCCAGTGATCTTCTCTTCGAAACCCACTCAAAATCGCCTAAAACCGAGCTCTCAATTGATTTCTCCAACTTATGAAATTAAAACCCTCGAATTTCTATATTTGTACAGTGAATGCCGCTTCTGCGGTCTAGGGACTGCTTCTACGGTCCCGCCTATGCGAAACACTGGCCGCTTCTGCGGCTTCTTTTAAAAGGTCAGACCTCTGCTTTTGCGGATAAATAACCGCTTCTGCGGTTCCTGAGGGGGGGGGGGACCAAACTCGCTTCTGTGATGAGCGAGTCGCTTCTGCGGTTCCCAAGCCGCAGAAGCGAAAATACCAGAAGGAACAAAATACCAGCTGCTGCAAACTTAGAAATTTTCCTCCGTTAACCACCCGGAATCATCCCGAGGCCCCCGGGACCTCAACCAAAAGCACCAATACCACCTAATACCTTATTCAAACTTGTACCAATCTTGAAAACACCTAAAACAACGCCAGAAACCCGAATTAATCTAAGATTCAAGCCTAAGAACTTTAAATTCCTTCCAAATACGAATTCGATCAAAAACCTAACCAAAACACGTACGAATGACCTAAAATTTTGCACACACATCCCAAATGACATGACGGAGCTACTGCAACTTCCGGAATTCCAATCCGACCCTCGGATCAAAAACTCACTATCGGACCGGAAACTTCAAAAATTCAAACTTCGGCATTTCAAGTCTAAATGAGCTACGGACTTCCAAAATACATTCCGAACACGCTCCCAACCCCGAAATCACCTAACGGAGCTAACGGAACCATCG